>NW_027526722.1:0-108105 GCF_052857255.1 Amblyomma americanum | reverse complement strand
GTTTCGCTGTATTAAGCAAGAATACATGCTTTTCGCGTAGTCATAAGAAAAAAAGTTTTGACGCGTGTCACAGGGACACTTGTAAAACCGATGTGTTCAGATTTAGCTCGTTTCGGTCTAAAACAGCTTGTTTCGTCGTATTCAGCACGAATGCATGCTTTTCGCGCAGTTATAAGAGAAAAAGTTTTGACGCGTATCAGAGGAACAGTTGTAAAACCGATGTGTTCAGATTTACCTCTTTTCGGACTAAAACAGCTTGTTTCGTTGTATTAAGCACGAATACATGCTTTTCGCGCAGTTATAAGAGAAAAAGTTTTAAAGGCGTTTCACAGGGACACTTGTAAAACCGATGTGTTCAGATTTACCTCGTTTTGGTCTAAAACAGCTTGTTTCGTTGAACTAAGCTCGAATACATGCTTTTCGCGCAGTTATAAGAGAAAAAGTTTGACGCGCATCAGAGGAACACTTGTAAAACCGATGTGTTGTGATTTAGCTCGTTTCGGTCTAAAACAGCTTGTTTCGCTGTATTAAGCAAGAATACATGCTTTTCGCGCAGTTATAAGAGAAAAAGTTTTGACGCGTGTCACAGGGACACTTGTAAAACGATGTGTTCAGATTTAGCTCGTTTCGGTCTAAAACAACTTGTTCCGTTGTATTAAGCACGAATACATGCTTCTCGCGCAGTTATAAGAGAAAAAAGTTTTGACGCGTATCAGAGGAACACTTGTAAAACCGATGTGTTGTGATTTAGCTCTTTTTGGTCTAAAACAGCTTGTTTCGCTGTATTAAGCACGAATACATGCTTTTGGCGCAGTTATAAGAGAAAAAGTTTTAAAGGCTTGTCACAGGGACACTTGTAAAACCGATGTGTTCAGATTTACCTCGTTTTGGTCTAAAACAGCTTGTTTCGTTGAACTAAGCACGAATACATGCTTTTCGCGCAGTTATAAGAGAAAAAAGTTTGACGCGTATCAGAGGAACACTTGTAAAACCGATGTGTTCAGATTTACCTCTTTTCGGAATAAAACAGCTTGTTTCGTTGTATTAAGCACGAATACATGCTTTTCGCGCAGTTATAAGAGAAAAAAGTTTTGACGCGTATCAGAGGAAAGCTTGTAAAACCGATGTGTTGTGATTTAGCTCGTTTCGGTCTAAAACAGCTTGTTTCGCTGTATTAAGCAAGAATACATGCTTTTCGCGCAGTTATAAGAGAAAAAGTTTAGACGCGTATCAGAGGAACACTTGTAAAACCGATGTGTTGTGATTTAGCTCGTTTCGGTCTAAAACAGCTTGTTTCGTTGTATTAAGCAAGAATACATGCTTTTCGCGCAGTTATAAGAGAAAAAGTTTTGACGCGTATCAGAGGAACACTTGTAAAACCGATGTGTTGTGATTTGGCTCGTTTCGGTCTAAAACAGCTTGTTTCGCTGTATTAAGCAGGTATACATGCTTTTCGCGCAGTTATAAGAGAAAAAGTTTTAAAGGCGTGTCACAGGGACACTTGTAAAACCAATGTGTTCAGATTTACCCCGTTTCGGTCTAAAACAGCTTGTTTCGTTAGACTAAGCACGAATACATGCTTTTCGCGCAGTTATAAGAGAAAAAGTTTTGACGCGTATCAGAGGAACATTTGTAAAACCGATGTGTTCAGATTTACCTCGTTTCGGTCTAAAACAGCTTGTTTCGTTGAACTAAGCACGAATACATGCTTTTCGCGCAGTTATAAGAGAAAAAAGTTTTGACGCGTATAAGAGGAACACTTGTAAACCGACGTGTTGTGATTTAGCTCGTTTCGGTCTAAAACAGCTTGTTTCGCTGTATTAAGCAAGAATACATGCTTTTCGCGCAGTTATAAGAGAAAAAGTTTTGACGAGTATCACGTGGATACTTGTAAAACCGATGCGTTCAGATACAGCTCGTTTCGGTCTAAAACAGCTTGTTTCGTTTTATTAAGCATGAATACATGCTTTTCGCGCAGTTATAAGAGAAAAAGTTTTGACGCGTATCAGAGGAACACTTGTAAAACCGATGTGTTGTGATTTAGCTCGTTTCGGTCTAAAACAGCTTGTTTCGTTGTATTAAGCAAGAATACATGCTTTTCGCGCAGTTATCAGAGAAAAAGTTTTGACGCGTATCAGAGGAACACTTGTAAAACCAATGTGCTCAGATTTACCTCGTTTCGGTCTAAACAGCTTGTTTCGTTGAACTAAGCACGAATACATGCTTTTCGCACAGTTATAAGAGAAAAAAGTTTTGACGCGTATCAGAGGAACACTTGTAAAGCCGATGTGTTGTGATTTAACTCTTTTCGGTCTAAAACAGCTTGTTTCGCTGTATTAAGCAGGAATACATGCTTTTCGCGCAGTTATAAGAGAAAAAGTTTTAAGGCCTGTCACAGGGACACTTGTAAAACCGATGTGTTCAGATTTACCCCGTTTCGGTCTAAAACAGCTTGTTTCGTTAGACTAAGCACGAATACATGCTTTTCGCGCAGTTATAAGAGAAAAAAGTTTTGACGCGTATCAGAGGAACACGTAAAACCGATGTGTTGTGATTTAGCTCGTTTCGGTCTAAAACAGCTTGTTTCGCTGTATTAAGCAAGAATACATGCTTTTCGCGCAGTTATAAGAGAAAAAGTTTTGACGCCTGTCACAGGGACACTTGTAAAACCGATGTGTTCAGATTTAGCTCGTTTCGGTCTAAAACAGCTTGTTTCGTTGTATTAAGCATGAATACATGCTTTTCGCGCAGTTATAAGAGAAAAAAGTTTTGACGCGTATCAGAGGAACATTTGTAAAACCGATGTGTTCAGATTTACCTCGTTTCGGTCTAAAACAGCTTGTTTCGTTTTATTAAGCATGAATACATGCTTTTCGCGCAGTTATAAGAGAAAAGGTTTTGAGGCGTATCAGAGGAACACTTGTAAACCGATGTGTTGTGATTTAACTCGTTTCGGTCTAAAACAGCTTGTTTCGCTGTATTAAGCAAGAATACATGCTTTTCGCGCAGTGTATAAGAGAAAAAGTTGTGACGCGTGTCACAGGGACACTTGTAAAACCGATGTGTTCAGATTTAGCTCGTTTCGGTCTAAAACAGCTTGTTTCTTTGTATTAAGCACGAATACATGCTTTTCGCGCAGGTATAAGAGAAAAAGTTTTAAAGGCATGTCACAGGGACACTTGTAAAACCGATGTGTTCAGATTTACCTCGTTTCGGTCTAAAACAGCTTGTTTCGTTGGAGTAAGCAGGAATACATGCTTTTCGTGCAGTTATAAGAGAAAAAAGTTTAGACGCGTGTCACAGGGACACTTGTAAAACCGATGTGTTCAGATTTAGCTCGTTTCGGTCTAAAACAACTTGTTCCGTTGTATTAAGCACGAATACATGCTTCTCGCGCAGTTATAAGAGAAAAAAGTTTTGACGCGTATCAGAGGAACACTTGTAAAACCGATGTGTTGTGATTTAGCTCTTTTTGGTCTAAAACAGCTTGTTTCGCTGTATTAAGCACGAATACATGCTTTTCGCGCAGTTATAAGAGAAAAAGTTTTAAAGGCTTGTCACAGGGACACTTGTAAAACCGATGTGTTCAGATTTACCTCGTTTTGGTCAAAAACAGCTTGTTTCGTTGAACTAAGCACGAATACATGCTTTTCGCGCAGTTATAAGAGAAAAAAGTTTGGACGCGTATCAGAGGAACACTTGTAAAACCGATGTGTTCCGATTTACCTCTTTTCGGAATAAAACAGCTTGTTTCGTTGTATTAAGCACGAATACATGCTTTTCGCGCAGTTATAAGAGAAAAAAGTTTTGACGCGTATCAGAGGAAAGCTTGTAAACCGATGTGTTGTGATTTAGCTCGTTTCGGTCTAAAACAGCTTGTTTCGCTGTATTAAGCAAGAATACATGCTTTTCGCGCAGTTATAAGAGAAAAAGTTTAGACGCGTATCAGAGGAACACTTGTAAAACCGATGTGTTGTGATTTAGCTCGTTTCGGTCTAAAACAGCTTGTTTCGTTGTATTAAGCAAGAATACATGCTTTTCGCGCAGTTATAAGAGAAAAAGTTTTGACGCGTATCAGAGGAACACTTGTAAAACCGATGTGTTGTGATTTGGCTCGTTTCGGTCTAAAACAGCTTGTTTCGCTGTATTAAGCAGGAATACATGCTTTTCGCGCAGTTATAAGAGAAAAAGTTTTAAAGGCGTGTCACAGGGACACTTGTAAAACCGATGTGTTCAGATTTACCCCGTTTCGGTCTAAAACAGCTTGTTTCGTTAGACTAAGCACGAATACATGCTTTTCGCGCAGTTATAAGAGAAAAAAGTTTTGACGCGTATCAGAGGAACATTTGTAAAACCGATGTGTTCAGATTTACCTCGTTTCGGTCTAAAACAGCTTGTTTCGTTGAACTAAGCACGAATACATGCTTTTCGCGCAGTTATAAGAGAAAAAAGTTTTGACGCGTATAAGAGGAACACTTGTAAAACCGACGTGTTGTGATTTAGCTCGTTTCGGTCTAAAACAGCTTGTTTCGCTGTATTAAGCAAGAATACATGCTTTTCGCGCAGTTATAAGAGAAAAAGTTTTGACGAGTATCACGTGGATACTTGTAAAACCGATGCGTTCAGATACAGCTCGTTTCGGTCTAAAACAGCTTGTTTCGTTTATTAAGCATCAATACATGCTTTTCGCGCTGTTATAAGAGAAAAAGTTTTGACGCGTATCAGAGGAAACACTTGTAAAACCGATGTGTTGTGATTTAGCTCGTTTCGGTCTAAACAGCTTGTTTCGTTGTATTAAGCAAGAATACATGCTTTTCGCGCAGTTATCAGAGAAAAAGTTTTGACGCGTATCAGAGGAACACTTGTAAAACCAATGTGCTCAGATTTACCTCGTTTCGGTCTAAAACAGCTTGTTTCGTTGAACTAAGCACGAATACATGCTTTTCGCACAGTTATAAGAGAAAAAAGTTTTGACGCGTATCAGAGGAACACTTGTAAAGCCGATGTGTTGTGATTTAACTCTTTTCGGTCTAAAACAGCTTGTTTCGCTGTATTAAGCAGGAATACATGCTTTTCGCGCAGTTATAAGAGAAAAAGTTTTAAAGGCCTGTCACAGGGACACTTGTAAAACCGATGTGTTCAGATTTACCCCGTTTCGGTCTAAAACAGCTTGTTTCGTTAGACTAAGCACGAATACATGCTTTTCGCGCAGTTATAAGAGAAAAAAGTTTTGACGCGTATCAGAGGAACACGTAAAACCGATGTGTTGTGATTTAGCTCGTTTCGGTCTAAAACAGCTTGTTTCGCTGTATTAAGCAAGAATACATGCTTTTCGCGCAGTTATAAGAGAAAAAGTTTTGACGCCTGTCACAGGGACACTTTTAAAACCGATGTGTTCAGATTTAGCTCGTTTCGGTCTAAAACAGCTTGTTTCGTTGTATTAAGCATGAATACATGCTTTTCGCGCAGTTATAAGAGAAAAAAGTTTTGACGCGTATCAGAGGAACATTTGTAAAACCGATGTGTTCAGATTTACCTCGTTTCGGTCTAAAACAGCTTGTTTCGTTTTATTAAGCATGAATACATGCTTTTCGCGCAGTTATAAGAGAAAAGGTTTTGAGGCGTATCAGAGGAACACTTGTAAAACCGATGTGTTGTGATTTAACTCGTTTCGGTCTAAAACAGCTTGTTTCGCTGTATTAGGCAAGAATACATGCTTTTCGCGCAGTTATAAGAGAAAAAGTTGTGACGCGTGTCACAGGGACACTTGTAAAACCGATGTGTTTAGATTTAGCTCGTTTCGGTCTAAAACAGCTTGTTTCTTTGTATTAAGCACGAATACATGCTTTTCGCGCAGGTATAAGAGAAAAAGTTTTAAAGGCATGTCACAGGGACACTTGTAAAACCGATGTGTTCAGATTTACCTCGTTTCGGTCTAAAACAGCTTGTTTCGTTGGAGTAAGCAGGAATACATGCTTTTCGTGCACTTATAAGAGAAAAAAGTTTAGACGCGTGTCACAGGGACACTTGTAAAACCGATGTGTTCAGATTTAGCTCGTTTCGGTCTAAAACAACTTGTTCCGTTGTATTAAGCACGAATACATGCTTCTCGCGCAGTTATAAGAGAAAAAAGTTTTGACGCGTATCAGAGGAACACTTGTAAAACCGATGTGTTGTGATTTAGCTCTTTTTGGTCTAAAACAGCTTGTTTCGCTGTATTAAGCAAGAATACATGCTTTTCGCGCAGTTATAAGAGAAAAAGTTTTAAAGGCTTGTCACAGGGACACTTGTAAAACCGATGTGTTCAGATTTACCTCGTTTTGGTCAAAAACAGCTTGTTTCGTTGAACTAAGCACGAATACATGCTTTTCGCGCAGTTATAAGAGAAAAAAGTTTGGACGCGTATCAGAGGAACACTTGTAAAACCGATGTGTTCCGATTTACCTCTTTTCGGAATAAAACAGCTTGTTTCGTTGTATTAAGCACGAATACATGCTTTTCGCGCAGTTATAAGAGAAAAAAGTTTTGACGCGTATCAGAGGAAAGCTTGTAAAACCGATGTGTTGTGATTTAGCTCGTTTCGGTCTAAAACAGCTTGTTTCGCTGTATTAAGCAAGAATACATGCTTTTCGCGCAGTTATAAGAGAAAAAGTTTAGACGCGTATCAGAGGAACACTTGTAAAACCGATGTGTTGTGATTTAGCTCGTTTCGGTCTAAAACAGCTTGTTTCGTTGTATTAAGCAAGAATACATGCTTTTCGCGCAGTTATAAGAGAAAAAGTTTTGACGCGTATCAGAGGAACACTTGTAAAACCGATGTGTTGTGATTTGGCTCGTTTCGGTCTAAAACAGCTTGTTTCGCTGTATTAAGCAGGAATACATGCTTTTCGCGCAGTTATAAGAGAAAAAGTTTTAAAGGCGTGTCACAGGGACACTTGTAAAACCGATGTGTTCAGATTTACCCCGTTTCGGTCTAAAACAGCTTGTTTCGTTAGACTAAGCACGAATACATGCTTTTCGCGCAGTTATAAGAGAAAAAAGTTTTGACGCGTATCAGAGGAACATTTGTAAAACCGATGTGTTCAGATTTACCTCGTTTCGGTCTAAAACAGCTTGTTTCGTTGAACTAAGCACGAATACATGCTTTTCGCGCAGTTATAAGAGAAAAAAGTTTTGACGCGTATAAGAGGAACACTTGTAAAACCGACGTGTTGTGATTTAGCTCGTTTCGGTCTAAAACAGCTTGTTTCGCTGTATTAAGCAAGAATACATGCTTTTCGCGCAGTTATAAGAGAAAAAGTTTTGACGAGTATCACGTGGATACTTGTAAAACCGATGCGTTCAGATACAGCTCGTTTCGGTCTAAAACAGCTTGTTTCGTTTTATTAAGCATCAATACATGCTTTTCGCGCTGTTATAAGAGAAAAAGTTTTGACGCGTATCAGAGGAACACTTGTAAAACCGATGTGTTGTGATTTAGCTCGTTTCGGTCTAAAACAGCTTGTTTCGTTGTATTAAGCAAGAATACATGCTTTTCGCGCAGTTATCAGAGAAAAAGTTTTGACGCGTATCAGAGGAACACTTGTAAAACCAATGTGCTCAGATTTACCTCGTTTCGGTCTAAAACAGCTTGTTTCGTTGAACTAAGCACGAATACATGCTTTTCGCACAGTTATAAGAGAAAAAAGTTTTGACGCGTATCAGAGGAACACTTGTAAAGCCGATGTGTTGTGATTTAACTCTTTTCGGTCTAAAACAGCTTGTTTCGCTGTATTAAGCAGGAATACATGCTTTTCGCGCAGTTATAAGAGAAAAAGTTTTAAAGGCCTGTCACAGGGACACTTGTAAAACCGATGTGTTCAGATTTACCCCGTTTCGGTCTAAAACAGCTTGTTTCGTTAGACTAAGCACGAATACATGCTTTTCGCGCAGTTATAAGAGAAAAAAGTTTTGACGCGTATCAGAGGAACACGTAAAACCGATGTGTTGTGATTTAGCTCGTTTCGGTCTAAAACAGCTTGTTTCGCTGTATTAAGCAAGAATACATGCTTTTCGCGCAGTTATAAGAGAAAAAGTTTTGACGCCTGTCACAGGGACACTTTTAAAACCGATGTGTTCAGATTTAGCTCGTTTCGGTCTAAAACAGCTTGTTTCGTTGTATTAAGCATGAATACATGCTTTTCGCGCAGTTATAAGAGAAAAAAGTTTTGACGCGTATCAGAGGAACATTTGTAAAACCGATGTGTTCAGATTTACCTCGTTTCGGTCTAAAACAGCTTGTTTCGTTTTATTAAGCATGAATACATGCTTTTCGCGCAGTTATAAGAGAAAAGGTTTTGAGGCGTATCAGAGGAACACTTGTAAAACCGATGTGTTGTGATTTAACTCGTTTCGGTCTAAAACAGCTTGTTTCGCTGTATTAGGCAAGAATACATGCTTTTCGCGCAGTTATAAGAGAAAAAGTTGTGACGCGTGTCACAGGGACACTTGTAAAACCGATGTGTTTAGATTTAGCTCGTTTCGGTCTAAAACAGCTTGTTTCTTTGTATTAAGCACGAATACATGCTTTTCGCGCAGGTATAAGAGAAAAAGTTTTAAAGGCATGTCACAGGGACACTTGTAAAACCGATGTGTTCAGATTTACCTCGTTTCGGTCTAAAACAGCTTGTTTCGTTGGAGTAAGCAGGAATACATGCTTTTCGTGCAGTTATAAGAGAAAAAAGTTTAGACGCGTGTCACAGGGACACTTGTAAAACCGATGTGTTCAGATTTAGCTCGTTTCGGTCTAAAACAACTTGTTCCGTTGTATTAAGCACGAATACATGCTTCTCGCGCAGTTATAAGAGAAAAAAGTTTTGACGCGTATCAGAGGAACACTTGTAAAACCGATGTGTTGTGATTTAGCTCTTTTTGGTCTAAAACAGCTTGTTTCGCTGTATTAAGCACGAATACATGCTTTTCGCGCAGTTATAAGAGAAAAAGTTTTAAAGGCTTGTCACAGGGACACTTGTAAAACCGATGTGTTCAGATTTACCTCGTTTTGGTCAAAAACAGCTTGTTTCGTTGAACTAAGCACGAATACATGCTTTTCGCGCAGTTATAAGAGAAAAAAGTTTGGACGCGTATCAGAGGAACACTTGTAAAACCGATGTGTTCAGATTTACCTCTTTTCGGAATAAAACAGCTTGTTTCGTTGTATTAAGCACGAATACATGCTTTTCGCGCAGTTATAAGAGAAAAAAGTTTTGACGCGTATCAGAGGAAAGCTTGTAAAACCGATGTGTTGTGATTTAGCTCGTTTCGGTCTAAAACAGCTTGTTTCGCTGTATTAACAAAGAATACATGCTTTTCGCGCAGTTATAAGAGAAAAAGTTTAGACGCGTATCAGAGGAACACTTGTAAAACCGATGTGTTGTGATTTAGCTCGTTTCGGTCTAAAACAGCTTGTTTCGTTGTATTAAGCAAGAATACATGCTTTTCGCGCAGTTATCAGAGAAAAAGTTTTGACGCGTATCAGAGGAACACTTGTAAAACCAATGTGCTCAGATTTACCTCGTTTCGGTCTAAAACAGCTTGTTTCGTTGAACTAAGCACGAATACATGCTTTTCGCACAGTTATAAGAGAAAAAAGTTTTGACGCGTATCAGAGGAACACTTGTAAAGCCGATGTGTTGTGATTTAACTCTTTTCGGTCTAAAACAGCTTGTTTCGCTGTATTAAGCAGGAATACATGCTTTTCGCGCAGTTATAAGAGAAAAAGTTTTAAAGGCCTGTCACAGGGACACTTGTAAAACCGATGTGTTCAGATTTACCCCGTTTCGGTCTAAAACAGCTTGTTTCGTTAGACTAAGCACGAATACATGCTTTTCGCGCAGTTATAAGAGAAAAAAGTTTTGACGCGTATCAGAGGAACACGTAAAACCGATGTGTTGTGATTTAGCTCGTTTCGGTCTAAAACAGCTTGTTTCGCTGTATTAAGCAAGAATACATGCTTTTCGCGCAGTTATAAGAGAAAAAGTTTTGACGCCTGTCACAGGGACACTTGTAAAACCGATGTGTTCAGATTTAGCTCGTTTCGGTCTAAAACAGCTTGTTTCGTTGTATTAAGCATGAATACATGCTTTTCGCGCAGTTATAAGAGAAAAAAGTTTTGACGCGTATCAGAGGAACATTTGTAAAACCGATGTGTTCAGATTTACCTCGTTTCGGTCTAAAACAGCTTGTTTCGTTTTATTAAGCATGAATACATGCTTTTCGCGCAGTTATAAGAGAAAAGGTTTTGACGCGTATCAGAGGAACACTTGTAAAACCGATGTGTTGTGATTTAACTCGTTTCGGTCTAAAACAGCTTGTTTCGCTGTATTAAGCAAGAATACATGCTTTTCGCGCAGTTATAAGAGAAAAAGTTGTGACGCGTGTCACAGGGACACTTGTAAAACCGATGTGTTCAGATTTAGCTCGTTTCGGTCTAAAACAGCTTGTTTCTTTGTATTAAGCACGAATACATGCTTTTCGCGCAGGTATAAGAGAAAAAGTTTTAAAGGCATGTCACAGGGACACTTGTAAAACCGATGTGTTCAGATTTACCTCGTTTCGGTCTAAAACAGCTTGTTTCGTTGGAGTAAGCAGGAATACATGCTTTTCGTGCAGTTATAAGAGAAAAAAGTTTAGACGCGTATCAGAGGAACACTTGTAAAACCGATGTGTTGTGATTTAGCTCGTTTCGGTCTAAAACAGCTTGTTTCGCTGTATTAGGCAAGAATACGTGCTTTTCGCGCAGTTATAAGAGAAAATGTTTTGACGCGTGTCACAGGGACACGTGTAAAACCGATGTGTTCAGATATAGCTCGTTTTGGTATAAAACAGCTTGTTTCGTTGTTTTAAGCACGAATACATGCTTTTCGCGCAGTTATAGAAGAAAAACTTTTGACGCGTATTAGAGAGACACTTATAAAACCGATGTGTTCAGATTTAGCTCATCTCGGTCTAAAACAGCTTGTTTCGTTGAACTAAGCACGAATACATGCTTTTCGCGCAGTTACAAGAGAAAAAAGTTTTGACGCGTATCAGAGGAACACTTGTAAAACCGATGTGTTGTGATTTACCTCGTTTCGGTCTAAAACAGCTTGTTTCGCTGTATTAAGCAAGAATACATGCTTTTCGCGTAGTCATAAGAAAAAAAGTTTTGACGCGTGTCACAGGGACACTTGTAAAACCGATGTGTTCAGATTTAGCTCGTTTCGGTCTAAAACAGCTTGTTTCGTCGTATTCAGCACGAATGCATGCTTTTCGCGCAGTTATAAGAGAAAAAGTTTTGACGCGTATCAGAGGAACAGTTGTAAAACCGATGTGTTCAGATTTACCTCTTTTCGGACTAAAACAGCTTGTTTCGTTGTATTAAGCACGAATACATGCTTTTCGCGCAGTTATAAGAGAAAAAGTTTTAAAGGCGTTTCACAGGGACACTTGTAAAACCGATGTGTTCAGATTTACCTCGTTTTGGTCTAAAACAGCTTGTTTCGTTGAACTAAGCTCGAATACATGCTTTTCGCGCAGTTATAAGAGAAAAAAGTTTTGACGCGTATCAGAGGAACACTTGTAAAACCGATGTGTTGTGATTTAGCTCGTTTCGGTCTAAAACAGCTTGTTTCGCTGTATTAAGCAAGAATACATGCTTTTCGCGCAGTTATAAGAGAAAAAGTTTTGACGCGCGTCACAGGGACACTTGTAAAACCGATGTGTTCAGATTTAGCTCGTTTCGGTCTAAAACAACTTGTTCCGTTGTATTAAGCACGAATACATGCTTCTCGCGCAGTTATAAGAGAAAAAAGTTTTGACGCGTATCAGAGGAACACTTGTAAAACCGATGTGTTGTGATTTAGCTCTTTTTGGTCTAAAACAGCTTGTTTCGCTGTATTAAGCAAGAATACGTGCTTTTCGCGCAGTTATAAGAGAAAAAGTTTTGACGCGTGTCACAGGGACACTTGTAAAACCGATGTGTTCAGATCTAGCTCGTTTTGGTGTAAAACAGCTTGTTTCGTTGTATTAAGCACGAATACATGCTTTTCGCGCAGTTATAAGAGAAAAAGTTTTAAAGGCTTGTCACAGGGACACTTGTAAAACCGATGTGTTCAGATTTACCTCGTTTTGGTCTAAAACAGCTTGTTTCGTTGAACTAAGCACGAATACATGCTTTTCGCGCAGTTATAGAGAAAAAAGTTTGGACGCGAATCAGAGGAACACTTGTAAAACCGATGTGTTCAGATTTACCTCTTTTCGGAATAAAACAGCTTGTTTCGATGTATTAAGCACGAATACATGCTTTTCGCGCAGTTATAAGAGAAAAAGTTTTGACGCGTATCAGAGGAAAGCTTGTAAAACGATGTGTTGTGATTTAGCTCGTTTCGGTCTAAAACAGCTTGTTTCGCTGTATTAAGCAAGAATACATGCTTTTCGCGCAGTTATAAGAGGAAAAAGTTTAGACGCGTATCAGAGGAACACTTGTAAAACCGATGTGTTGTGATTTAGCTCGTTTCGGTCTAAAACAGCTTGTTTCGTTGTATTAAGCAAGAATACATGCTTTTCGCGCAGTTATAAGAGAAAAAGTTTTGACGCGTATCAGAGGAACACTTGTAAAACCGATGTGTTGTGATTTGGCTCGTTTCGGTCTAAAACAGCTTGTTTCGCTGTATTAAGCAGGAATACATGCTTTTCGCGCAGTTATAAGAGAAAAAGTTTTAAAGGCGTGTCACAGGGACACTTGTAAAACCGATGTGTTCAGATTTACCCCGTTTCGGTCTAAAACAGCTTGTTTCGTTAGACTAAGCAACGAATACATGCTTTTCGCGCAGTTATAAGAGAAAAAAGTTTTGACGCGTATCAGAGGAACATTTGTAAAACCGATGTGTTCAGATTTACCTCGTTTCGGTCTAAAACAGCTTGTTTCGTTGAACTAAGCACGAATACATGCTTTTCGCGCAAGTTATAAGAGAAAAAAGATTTGACGCGTATAAGAGGAACACTTGTAAAACCGACGTGTTGTGATTTAGCTCGTTTCGGTCTAAAACAGCTTGTTTCGCTGTATTAAGCAAGAATACATGCTTTTCGCGCAGTTATAAGAAAAAAGTTTTGACGAGTATCACGTGGATACTTGTAAAACCGATGCGTTCAGATACAGCTAGTTTCGGTCTAAAACAGCTTGTTTCGTTTTATTAAGCATGAATACATGCTTTTCGCGCAGTTATAAGAGAAAAAGTTTTGACGCGTATCAGAGGAACACTTGTAAAACCGATGTGTTGTGATTTAACTCGTTTCGGTCTAAAACAGCTTGTTTCGCTGTATTAAGCAAGAATACATGCTTTTCGCGCAGTTATAAGAGAAAAAGTTGTGACGCGTGTCACAGGGACACTTGTAAAACCGATGTGTTCAGATTTAGCTCGTTTCGGTCTAAAACAACTTGTTTCGTTGTATCAAGCACGAATACATGCTTTTCGCGCAGTTATAAGAGAAAAAGTTTAGACGCGTATCAGAGGAACACTTGTAAAACCGATGTGTTGTGATTTAGCTCGTTTCGGTCTAAAACAGCTTGTTTCGTTGTATTAAGCAAGAATACATGCTTTTCGCGCAGTTATCAGAGAAAAAGTTTTGACGCGTATCAGAGGAACACTTGTAAAACCAATGTGCTCAGATTTACCTCGTTTCGGTCTAAAACAGCTTGTTTCGTTGAACTAAGCACGAATAAATGCTTTTCGCACAGTTATAAGAGAAAAAAGTTTTGACGCGTATCAGAGGAACACTTGTAAAGCCGATGTGTTGTGATTTAACTCTTTTCGGTCTAAAACAGCTTGTTTCGCTGTATTAGGCAGGAATACATGCTTTTCGCGCAGTTATAAGAGAAAAAGTTTTAAAGGCCTGTCACAGGGACACTTGTATAACCGATGTGTTCAGATTTACCCCGTTTCGGTCTAAAACAGCTTGTTTCGTTAGACTAAGCACGAATACATGCTTTTCGCGCAGTTATAAGAGAAAAAAG
Organism: Amblyomma americanum; assembly: GCF_052857255.1. Classification (NCBI taxonomy): domain Eukaryota; kingdom Metazoa; phylum Arthropoda; class Arachnida; order Ixodida; family Ixodidae; genus Amblyomma; species Amblyomma americanum. Next base: position 94,073 of record NW_027526722.1, on the reverse strand, counting down.
TTTTGACGCGTATCAGAGGAACACGTAAAACCGATGTGTTGTGATTTAGCTCGTTTCGGTCTAAAACAGCTTGTTTCGCTGTATTAAGCAAGAATACATGCTTTTCGCGCAGTTATAAGAGAAAAAGTTTTGACGCCTGTCACAGGGACACTTTTAAAACCGATGTGTTCAGATTTAGCTCGTTTCGGTCTAAAACAGCTTGTTTCGTTGTATTAAGCATGAATACATGCTTTTCGCGCAGTTATAAGAGAAAAAAGTTTTGACGCGTATCAGAGGAACACTTGTAAAACCGATGTGTTGTGATTTAGCTCGTTTCGGTCTAAAACAGTTTGTTTCGCTGTATTAAGCAAGAATACATGCTTTTCGCGCAGTTATAAGAGAAAAAGTTTTGACGCCTGTCACAGGGACACTTGTAAAACCGATGTGTTCAGATTTAGCTCGTTTCGGTCTCAAACAGCTTGTTTCGTCGTATTAAGCACAAATACATGCTTTTCGCGCAGTTATAAGAGAAAAAGTTTAGACGCGTATCAGAGGAACGCTTGTAAAACCGATGTGTTGTGATTTAGCTCGTTTCGGTCTAAAACAGCTTGTTTCGTTGTATTAAGCAAGAATACATGCTTTTCGCGCAGTTATAAGAGAAAAAGTTTTGACGCGTGTCACAGGGACACTTGTAAAACAGATGTGTTTAGATTTACCTCGTTTCGGTCTAAAACAACTTGTTTCGTTGAACTAAGCACGAATACATGCTTTTCGCGCAGTTATAAGAGAAAAGGTTTTGACGCGTGTCACAGGGACACTTGTAAAACCGATGTGTTCAGATTTAGCTCGTTTCGGTCTAAAACAACTTGTTTCGTTGTATCAAGCACGAATACATGCTTTTCGCGCAGTTATAAGAGAAAAAGTTTAGACGCGTATCAGAGGAACACTTGTAAAACCGATGTGTTGTGATTTAGCTCGTTTCGGTCTAAAACAGCTTGTTTCGTTGTATTAAGCAAGAATACATGCTTTTCGCGCAGTTATCAGAGAAAAAGTTTTGACGCGTATCAGAGGAACACTTGTAAAACGAATGTGCTCAGATTTACCTCGTTTCGGTCTAAAACAGCTTGTTTCGTTGAACTAAGCACGAATACATGCTTTTCGCGCAGTTATAAGAGAAAAAAGTTTTGACGCGTATCAGAGGAACACTTGTAAAGCCGATGTGTTGTGATTTAACTCTTTTCGGTCTAAAACAGCTTGTTTCGCTGTATTAAGCAGGAATACATGCTTTTCGCGCAGTTATAAGAGAAAAAGTTTTAAAGGCCTGTCACAGGGACACTTGTAAAACCGATGTGTTCAGATTTACCCCGTTTCGGTCTAAAACAGCTTGTTTCGTTAGACTAAGCACGAATACATGCTTTTCGCGCAGTTATAAGAGAAAAAAGTTTTGACGCGTATCAGAGGAACACTTGTAAAACCGATGTGTTGTGATTTAGCTCGTTTCGGTCTAAAACAGCTTGTTTCGTTGTATTAAGCAAGAATACATGCTTTGCGCGCAGTTATAAGAAAAAAGTTTTGACGCGTATCAGAGGAACACTTGTAAAACCGATGTGTTGTGATTTAGCTCGTTTCGGTCTAAAACAACTTGTTTCGCTGTATTAAGCAGGAATACATGCTTTTCGCGCAGTTATAAGAGAAAAAGTTTTGACGTGTGTCACAGAGACACTTGTAAAACCGATGTGTTCAGATTTAGCTCGTTTCGGTCTCAAACAGCTTGTGTCGTCGTATTAAGCACAAATACATGCTTTTCGCGCCGTTATAAGAGAAAAAGTTTAGACGCGTATCAGAGGAACACTTGTAAAACCGATGTGTTGTGATTTAGCTCGTTTCGGTCTAAAACAGCTTGTTTCGTTGTATTAAGCAAGAATACATGCTTTTCGCGCAGTTATAAGCGAAAAAGTTTTGACGCGTGTCACAGGGACACTTGTAAAACCGATGTGTTCAGATTTACCTCGTTTCGGTCTAAAACAGCTTGTTTCGTTGTATTAAGCAAGAATACATGCTTTTCGCGCCGTTATAAGAGAAAAAGTTTTGACGCGTATCAGAGTAACACTTGTAAAACCGATGTGTTGTGATTTAGCTCGTTTCGGTTTAAAACAGCTTGTTTCGTTGTATTAAGCAAGAATACATGCTTTTCTCGCAGTTATAAGAGAAAAAGTTTTGACGCGTGTCACAGGGACACTTGTAAAACCGATGTGTTCAGATTTAGCTCGTTTCGGTCTAAAACAGCTTGTTTCGTCGTATTAAGCACGAATACATGCTTTCCGCGCAGTTATAAGAGAAAAAGTTTAGACGCGTATCAGAGGAACACTTGTAAAACCGATGTGTTGTGATTTAGCTCGTTTTGGTCTAAAACAGCTTGTTTCGCTGTATTAAGCAAGAATACATGCTTTTCGCGCAGTTATAAGAGAAAAAGTTTTGACGCGTGTCACAGGGACACTTGTAAAACCGATGTGTTCAGATTTAGCTCGTTTCGGTCTCAAACAGCTTGTTTCGTCGTATTAAGCACAAATACATGCTTTTCGCGCATTTATAAGAGAAAAAGTTTAGACGCGTATCAGAGGAACACTTGTAAAACCGATGTGTTGTGATTTAGCTCGTTTCGGTCTAAAACAGCTTGTTTCGTTGTATTAAGCAAGAATACATGCTTTTCGCGCAGTTATAAGAGAAAAAGTTTTGACGCGTGTCACAGGGACACTTGTAAAACAGATGTGTTCAGATTTACCTCGTTTTGGTCTAAAACAGCTTGTTTCGTTGAACTAAGCACGAATACATGCTTTTCGCGCAGTTATAAGAGAAAAAGTTTTGACGCGTATCAGAGGAACACTTGTAAAACCGATGTGTTGTGATTTAGCTCGTTTCGGTCTAAAACAGCTTGTTTCGTTGTATTAAGCAAGAATACATGCTTTTCGCGCAGTTATAAGAGAAAAAGTTTTGACGCGTGTCACAGGGACACTTGTAAAACAGATGTGTTCAGATTTACCTCGTTTCGGTCTAAAACAGCTTGTTTCGTTGAACTAAGCACGAATACATGCTTTTCGCGCAGTTATAAGAGAAAAAGTTTTGACGCGTATCAGAGGAACACTTGTAAAACCGATGTGTTGTGATTTAGCTCGTTTCGGTCTAAAACAGCTTGTTTCGTTGTATTAAGCAAGAATACATGCTTTTCGCGCAGTTATAAGAAAAAAAGTTTTAAAGGCCTGTCACAGTTACACTTGTAAAACCGATGTGTTCAGATTTACCCCGTTTCGGTCTAAAACAGCTTGTTTCGTTAGACTAAGCACGAATACATGCTTTTCGCGCAGTTATAAGAGAAAAAAGTTTTGACGCGTATCAGAGGAACACTTGTAAAACCGATGAGTTGTGATTTAGCTCGTTTCGGTCTAAAACAGCTTGTTTCGTTGTATTAAGCAAGAATACATGCTTTTCGCGCAGTTATAAGAAAAAAGTTTTGACGCGTATCAGAGGAACACTTGTAAAACCGATGTGTACAGATTTACCTTTTTTCGGACTAAAACAGCTTGTTTCGTTGTATTAAGCACGAATACATGCTTTTCGCTCAGTTATAAGGGAAAAAAGTTTTGACGCGTATCAGAGGAACACTTGTAAAACCGATGTGTTGTGATTTAGCTCGTTTCGGTCTAAAACAGCTTGTTTCGCTGTATTAAGCAAGAATACATGCTTTTCGCGCAGTTATAAGAGAAAAAGTTTTGACGTGTGTCACAGGGACACTTGTAAAACCGATGTGTTCAGATTTAGCTCGTTTCGGTCTCAAACAGCTTGTTTCGTCGTATTAGGCACAAATACATGCTTTTCACGCAGTTATAAGAGAAAAAGTTTAGACGCGTATCAGAGGAACACTTGTAAAACCGATGTGTTGTGATTTAGCTCGATTCGGTCTAAAACAGCTTGTTTCGTTGTATTAAGCAAGAATACATGCTTTTCGCGCAGTTATAAGAGAAAAAGTTTTGACGCGTGTCACAGGGACACTTGTAAAACCGATGTGTTCAGATTTAGCTCGTTTCGGTCTAAAACAGCTTGTTTCGTCGTATTCAGCACGAATGCATGCTTTTCGCGCAGTTATAAGAGAAAAAGTTTTGACGCGTATCAGAGGAACAGTTGTAAAACCGATGTGTTCAGATTTACCTCTTTTCGGACTAAAACAGCTTGTTTCGTTGTATTAAGCACGAATACATGCTTTTCGCGCAGTTATAAGAGAAAAAGTTTTAAAGGCGTTTCACAGGGACACTTGTAAAACCGATGTGTTCAGATTTACCTCGTTTTGGTCTAAAACAGCTTGTTTCGTTGAACTAAGCTCGAATACATGCTTTTCGCGCAGTTATAAGAGAAAAAAGTTTTGACGCGTATCAGAGGAACACTTGTAAAACCGATGTGTTGTGATTTAGCTCGTTTCGGTCTAAAACAGCTTGTTTCGCTGTATTAAGCAAGAATACATGCTTTTCGCGCAGTTATAAGAGAAAAAGTTTTGACGCGCGTCACAGGGACACTTGTAAAACCGATGTGTTCAGATTTAGCTCGTTTCGGTCTAAAACAACTTGTTCCGTTGTATTAAGCACGAATACATGCTTCTCGCGCAGTTATAAGAGAAAAAAGTTTTGACGCGTATCAGAGGAACACTTGTAAAACCGATGTGTTGTGATTTAGCTCTTTTTGGTCTAAAACAGCTTGTTTCGCTGTATTAAGCAAGAATACGTGCTTTTCGCGCAGTTATAAGAGAAAAAGTTTTGACGCGTGTCACAGGGACACTTGTAAAACCGATGTGTTCAGATCTAGCTCGTTTTGGTGTAAAACAGCTTGTTTCGTTGTATTAAGCACGAATACATGCTTTTCGCGCAGTTATAAGAGAAAAAGTTTTAAAGGCTTGTCACAGGGACACTTGTAAAACCGATGTGTTCAGATTTACCTCGTTTTGGTCTAAAACAGCTTGTTTCGTTGAACTAAGCACGAATACATGCTTTTCGCGCAGTTATAAGAGAAAAAAGTTTGGACGCGAATCAGAGGAACACTTGTAAAACCGATGTGTTCAGATTTACCTCTTTTCGGAATAAAACAGCTTGTTTCGATGTATTAAGCACGAATACATGCTTTTCGCGCAGTTATAAGAGAAAAAAGTTTTGACGCGTATCAGAGGAAAGCTTGTAAAACCGATGTGTTGTGATTTAGCTCGTTTCGGTCTAAAACAGCTTGTTTCGCTGTATTAAGCAAGAATACATGCTTTTCGCGCAGTTATAAGAGAAAAAGTTTAGACGCGTATCAGAGGAACACTTGTAAAACCGATGTGTTGTGATTTAGCTCGTTTCGGTCTAAAACAGCTTGTTTCGTTGTATTAAGCAAGAATACATGCTTTTCGCGCAGTTATAAGAGAAAAAGTTTTGACGCGTATCAGAGGAACACTTGTAAAACCGATGTGTTGTGATTTGGCTCGTTTCGGTCTAAAACAGCTTGTTTCGCTGTATTAAGCAGGAATACATGCTTTTCGCGCAGTTATAAGAGAAAAAGTTTTAAAGGCGTGTCACAGGGACACTTGTAAAACCGATGTGTTCAGATTTACCCCGTTTCGGTCTAAAACAGCTTGTTTCGTTAGACTAAGCACGAATACATGCTTTTCGCGCAGTTATAAGAGAAAAAAGTTTTGACGCGTATCAGAGGAACATTTGTAAAACCGATGTGTTCAGATTTACCTCGTTTCGGTCTAAAACAGCTTGTTTCGTTGAACTAAGCACGAATACATGCTTTTCGCGCAGTTATAAGAGAAAAAAGATTTGACGCGTATAAGAGGAACACTTGTAAAACCGACGTGTTGTGATTTAGCTCGTTTCGGTCTAAAACAGCTTGTTTCGCTGTATTAAGCAAGAATACATGCTTTTCGCGCAGTTATAAGAAAAAAGTTTTGACGAGTATCACGTGGATACTTGTAAAACCGATGCGTTCAGATACAGCTAGTTTCGGTCTAAAACAGCTTGTTTCGTTTTATTAAGCATGAATACATGCTTTTCGCGCAGTTATAAGAGAAAAAGTTTTGACGCGTATCAGAGGAACACTTGTAAAACCGATGTGTTGTGATTTAACTCGTTTCGGTCTAAAACAGCTTGTTTCGCTGTATTAAGCAAGAATACATGCTTTTCGCGCAGTTATAAGAGAAAAAGTTGTGACGCGTGTCACAGGGACACTTGTAAAACCGATGTGTTCAGATTTCGCTCGTTTCGGTCTAAAACAACTTGTTTCGTTGTATCAAGCACGAATACATGCTTTTCGCGCAGTTATAAGAGAAAAAGTTTAGACGCGTATCAGAGGAACACTTGTAAAACCGATGTGTTGTGATTTAGCTCGTTTCGGTCTAAAACAGCTTGTTTCGTTGTATTAAGCAAGAATACATGCTTTTCGCGCAGTTATCAGAGAAAAAGTTTTGACGCGTATCAGAGGAACACTTGTAAAACCAATGTGCTCAGATTTACCTCGTTTCGGTCTAAAACAGCTTGTTTCGTTGAACTAAGCACGAATAAATGCTTTTCGCACAGTTATAAGAGAAAAAAGTTTTGACGCGTATCAGAGGAACACTTGTAAAGCCGATGTGTTGTGATTTAACTCTTTTCGGTCTAAAACAGCTTGTTTCGCTGTATTAGGCAGGAATACATGCTTTTCGCGCAGTTATAAGAGAAAAAGTTTTAAAGGCCTGTCACAGGGACACTTGTATAACCGATGTGTTCAGATTTACCCCGTTTCGGTCTAAAACAGCTTGTTTCGTTAGACTAAGCACGAATACATGCTTTTCGCGCAGTTATAAGAGAAAAAAGTTTTGACGCGTATCAGAGGAACACGTAAAACCGATGTGTTGTGATTTAGCTCGTTTCGGTCTAAAACAGCTTGTTTCGCTGTATTAAGCAAGAATACATGCTTTTCGCGCAGTTATAAGAGAAAAAGTTTTGACGCCTGTCACAGGGGACACTTTTAAAACCGATGTGTTCAGATTTAGCTCGTTTCGGTCTAAAACAGCTTGTTTCGTTGTATTAAGCATGAATACATGCTTTTCGCGCAGTTATAAGAGAAAAAAGTTTTGACGCGTATCAGAGGAACACTTGTAAAACCGATGTGTTGTGATTTAGCTCGTTTCGGTCTAAAACAGTTTGTTTCGCTGTATTAAGCAAGAATACATGCTTTTCGCGCAGTTATAAGAGAAAAAGTTTTGACGCCTGTCACAGGGACACTTGTAAAACCGATGTGTTCAGATTTAGCTCGTTTCGGTCTCAAACAGCTTGTTTCGTCGTATTAAGCACAAATACATGCTTTTCGCGCAGTTATAAGAGAAAAAGTTTAGACGCGTATCAGAGGAACGCTTGTAAAACCGATGTGTTGTGATTTAGCTCGTTTCGGTCTAAAACAGCTTGTTTCGTTGTATTAAGCAAGAATACATGCTTTTCGCGCAGTTATAAGAGAAAAAGTTTTGACGCGTGTCACAGGGACACTTGTAAAACAGATGTGTTTAGATTTACCTCGTTTCGGTCTAAAACAACTTGTTTCGTTGAACTAAGCACGAATACATGCTTTTCGCGCAGTTATAAGAGAAAAGGTTTTGACGCGTGTCACAGGGACACTTGTAAAACCGATGTGTTCAGATTTAGCTCGTTTCGGTCTAAAACAACTTGTTTCGTTGTATCAAGCACGAATACATGCTTTTCGCGCAGTTATAAGAGAAAAAGTTTAGACGCGTATCAGAGGAACACTTGTAAAACCGATGTGTTGTGATTTAGCTCGTTTCGGTCTAAAACAGCTTGTTTCGTTGTATTAAGCAAGAATACATGCTTTTCGCGCAGTTATCAGAGAAAAAGTTTTGACGCGTATCAGAGGAACACTTGTAAAACGAATGTGCTCAGATTTACCTCGTTTCGGTCTAAAACAGCTTGTTTCGTTGAACTAAGCACGAATACATGCTTTTCGCGCAGTTATAAGAGAAAAAAGTTTTGACGCGTATCAGAGGAACACTTGTAAAGCCGATGTGTTGTGATTTAACTCTTTTCGGTCTAAAACAGCTTGTTTCGCTGTATTAAGCAGGAATACATGCTTTTCGCGCAGTTATAAGAGAAAAAGTTTTAAAGGCCTGTCACAGGGACACTTGTAAAACCGATGTGTTCAGATTTACCCCGTTTCGGTCTAAAACAGCTTGTTTCGTTAGACTAAGCACGAATACATGCTTTTCGCGCAGTTATAAGAGAAAAAAGTTTTGACGCGTATCAGAGGAACACTTGTAAAACCGATGTGTTGTGATTTAGCTCGTTTCGGTCTAAAACAGCTTGTTTCGTTGTATTAAGCAAGAATACATGCTTTGCGCGCAGTTATAAGAAAAAAGTTTTGACGCGTATCAGAGGAACACTTGTAAAACCGATGTGTTGTGATTTAGCTCGTTTCGGTCTAAAACAACTTGTTTCGCTGTATTAAGCAGGAATACATGCTTTTCGCGCAGTTATAAGAGAAAAAGTTTTGACGTGTGTCACAGAGACACTTGTAAAACCGATGTGTTCAGATTTAGCTCGTTTCGGTCTCAAACAGCTTGTGTCGTCGTATTAAGCACAAATACATGCTTTTCGCGCCGTTATAAGAGAAAAAGTTTAGACGCGTATCAGAGGAACACTTGTAAAACCGATGTGTTGTGATTTAGCTCGTTTCGGTCTAAAACAGCTTGTTTCGTTGTATTAAGCAAGAATACATGCTTTTCGCGCAGTTATAAGCGAAAAAGTTTTGACGCGTGTCACAGGGACACTTGTAAAACCGATGTGTTCAGATTTACCTCGTTTCGGTCTAAAACAGCTTGTTTCGTTGTATTAAGCAAGAATACATGCTTTTCGCGCCGTTATAAGAGAAAAAGTTTTGACGCGTATCAGAGTAACACTTGTAAAACCGATGTGTTGTGATTTAGCTCGTTTCGGTTTAAAACAGCTTGTTTCGTTGTATTAAGCAAGAATACATGCTTTTCTCGCAGTTATAAGAGAAAAAGTTTTGACGCGTGTCACAGGGACACTTGTAAAACCGATGTGTTCAGATTTAGCTCGTTTCGGTCTAAAACAGCTTGTTTCGTCGTATTAAGCACGAATACATGCTTTCCGCGCAGTTATAAGAGAAAAAGTTTAGACGCGTATCAGAGGAACACTTGTAAAACCGATGTGTTGTGATTTAGCTCGTTTTGGTCTAAAACAGCTTGTTTCGCTGTATTAAGCAAGAATACATGCTTTTCGCGCAGTTATAAGAGAAAAAGTTTTGACGCGTGTCACAGGGACACTTGTAAAACCGATGTGTTCAGATTTAGCTCGTTTCGGTCTCAAACAGCTTGTTTCGTCGTATTAAGCACAAATACATGCTTTTCGCGCATTTATAAGAGAAAAAGTTTAGACGCGTATCAGAGGAACACTTGTAAAACCGATGTGTTGTGATTTAGCTCGTTTCGGTCTAAAACAGCTTGTTTCGTTGTATTAAGCAAGAATACATGCTTTTCGCGCAGTTATAAGAGAAAAAGTTTTGACGCGTGTCACAGGGACACTTGTAAAACAGATGTGTTCAGATTTACCTCGTTTTGGTCTAAAACAGCTTGTTTCGTTGAACTAAGCACGAATACATGCTTTTCGCGCAGTTATAAGAGAAAAAGTTTTGACGCGTATCAGAGGAACACTTGTAAAACCGATGTGTTGTGATTTAGCTCGTTTCGGTCTAAAACAGCTTGTTTCGTTGTATTAAGCAAGAATACATGCTTTTCGCGCAGTTATAAGAGAAAAAGTTTTGACGCGTGTCACAGGGACACTTGTAAAACAGATGTGTTCAGATTTACCTCGTTTCGGTCTAAAACAGCTTGTTTCGTTGAACTAAGCACGAATACATGCTTTTCGCGCAGTTATAAGAGAAAAAGTTTTGACGCGTATCAGAGGAACACTTGTAAAACCGATGTGTTGTGATTTAGCTCGTTTCGGTCTAAAACAGCTTGTTTCGTTGTATTAAGCAAGAATACATGCTTTTCGCGCAGTTATAAGAAAAAAAGTTTTAAAGGCCTGTCACAGTTACACTTGTAAAACCGATGTGTTCAGATTTACCCCGTTTCGGTCTAAAACAGCTTGTTTCGTTAGACTAAGCACGAATACATGCTTTTCGCGCAGTTATAAGAGAAAAAAGTTTTGACGCGTATCAGAGGAACACTTGTAAAACCGATGAGTTGTGATTTAGCTCGTTTCGGTCTAAAACAGCTTGTTTCGTTGTATTAAGCAAGAATACATGCTTTTCGCGCAGTTATAAGAAAAAAGTTTTGACGCGTATCAGAGGAACACTTGTAAAACCGATGTGTACAGATTTACCTTTTTTCGGACTAAAACAGCTTGTTTCGTTGTATTAAGCACGAATACATGCTTTTCGCTCAGTTATAAGGGAAAAAAGTTTTGACGCGTATCAGAGGAACACTTGTAAAACCGATGTGTTGTGATTTAGCTCGTTTCGGTCTAAAACAGCTTGTTTCGCTGTATTAAGCAAGAATACATGCTTTTCGCGCAGTTATAAGAGAAAAAGTTTTGACGTGTGTCACAGGGACACTTGTAAAACCGATGTGTTCAGATTTAGCTCGTTTCGGTCTCAAACAGCTTGTTTCGTCGTATTAGGCACAAATACATGCTTTTCACGCAGTTATAAGAGAAAAAGTTTAGACGCGTATCAGAGGAACACTTGTAAAACCGATGTGTTGTGATTTAGCTCGATTCGGTCTAAAACAGCTTGTTTCGTTGTATTAAGCAAGAATACATGCTTTTCGCGCAGTTATAAGAGAAAAAGTTTTGACGCGTGTCACAGGGACACTTGTAAAACCGATGTGTTCAGATTTAGCTCGTTTCGGTCTAAAACAGCTTGTTTCGTTGTATTAAACACGAATACATGCTTTTCGCGCAGTTATAAGAGAAAGAGTTTAGACGTGTATCAGAGGAACACTTGGAAAACCGATGTGTTGTGATTTAGCTCGTTTCGGTCTAAAACAGCTTGTTTCGTTGTATTAAGCAAGAATACATGCTTTTCGCGCAGTTATAAGAGAAAAAGATTTGACGCGTATCAGAGGAACACATGTAAAGCCGATGTGTTGTGATTTAGCTCGTTTCGGTCTAAAACAGCTTGTTTCGTTGTATTAGGCAAGAATACATGCTTTTCGCGCAGTTATAAGAGAAAAAGATTTGACGCGTATCAGAGGAACACTTGTAAAGCCGATGTGTTGCGATTTATCTCGTTTCGGTCTAAAACAGCTTGTTTCGCTGTATTAAGCAGGAATACATGCTTTTCGCGCAGTATAAAAAAAAAAGTTTTAAAGGCGTGTCACAGGGACACCTGTAAAACCGATGTGTTGTGATTTAGCTCGTTTCGGTCTAAAACAGCTTGTTTCGGTGTATTAAGCAAGAATACATGCTTTTCGCGCAGTTATCAGAGAAAAAGTTTTGACGCGTATCAGAGGAACACTTGTAAAACCAATGTGTTCAGATTTACCTCGTTTCGGTCTAAAACAGCTTGTTTCGTTGAACTAAGCACGAATACATGCTTTTCGCGCAGTTATAAGAGAAAAAAGTTTTGACGCGTATCAGAGGAACACTTGTAAAGCCAATGTGTTGTGATTTAGCTCTTTTCGGTCTAAAACAGCATGTTTCGCTGTATTAAGCAGGAATACATGCTTTTCGCGCAGTTATAAGAGAAAAAGTTTTAAAGGCCTGTCACAGGGACACTTGTAAAACCGATGTGTTGTGATTTAGCTCGTTTCGGTCTAAAACAGCTTGTTTCGTTGTATTAAGCAAGAATACATGCTTTTCGCGCAGTTATAAGAAAAAAGTTTTGACGCGTATCAGAGGAACACTTGTAAAACCGATGTGTTGTGATTTAACTCGTTTCGGTCTAAAACAACTTGTTTCGCTGTATTAAGCAAGAATACATGCTTTTCGCGCAGTTATAAGAGAAAAAGTTTTGACGCGTGTCACAGGGACACTTGTAAAACCGATGTGTTCAGATTTAGCTCGTTTCGGTCTAAAACAACTTGTTTCGTTGTATCAAGCACGAATACGTGCTTTTCGCGCAGTTATAAGAGAAAAAAGTTTTGACGCGTATCAGAGGAACACTTGTAAAGCCGATGTGTTGTGATTTAACTCTTTTCGGTCTAGAACAGCTTGTTTCGCTGTATTAAGCAGGAATACATGCTTTTCGCGCAGTTATAAGAGAAAAAGTTTTAAAGGCCTGTCACAGGGACACTTGTAAAACCGATGTGTTCAGATTTACCCCGTTTCGGTCTAAAACAGCTTGTTTCGTTAGACTAAGCACGAATACATGCTTTTCGCGCAGTTATAAGAGAAAAAAGTTTTGACGCGTATCAGAGGAACACTTGTAAAACCGATGTGTTGTGATTTAGCTCGTTTCGGTCTAAAACAGCTTGTTTTGTTGTATTAAGCAAGAATACATGCTTTTCGCGCAGTTATAAGAAAAAAAGTTTTGACGCATATCAGAGGAACACTTGTAAAACCGATGTGTACAGATTTACCTCTTTTCGGACTAAAACAGCTTGTTTCGTTGTATTAAGCACGAATACATGCTTTGCGCGCAGTTATAAGAGAAAAAGTTTTGACGCGTATCAGAGGAACACTTGTAAAACCGATGTGTTGTGATTTAGCTCGTTTCGGTCTAAAACAGCTTGTTTCGTTTTATTAAGCATGAATACATGCTTTTCGCGCAGTTATAGGAGAAAAAGTTTTGACGCGTATCAGAGGAACACTTGTAAAACCGATGTGTTGTGATTTAACTCGTTTCGGTCTAAAACAACTTGTTTCGCTGTATTAAGCAAGAATACATGCTTTTCGCGCAGTTATAAGAGAAAAACTTTTGACGCGTGTCACAGGGACACTTGTAAAACCGATGTGTTCAGATTTAGCTCGTTTCGGTCTAAAACAACTTGTTTCGTTGTATCAAGCACGAATACATGCTTTTCGCGCAGTTATAAGAGAAAAAAGTTTTGACGCGTATCAGAGGAACACTTGTAAAGCCGATGTGTTGTGATTTAACTCTTTTCGGTCTAAAACAGCTTGTTTCGCTGTATTAAGCAGGAATACATGCTTTTCGCGCAGTTATAAGAGAAAAAGTTTTAAAGGCCTGTCACAGGGACACTTGTAAAACCGATGTGTTCAGATTTACCCCGTTTCGGTCTAAAACAGCTTGTTTCGTTAGACTAAGCACGAATACATGCTTTTCGCGCAGTTATAAGAAAAAAGTTTTGACGCGTATCACGTGGATACTTGTAAAACCGATGCGTTCAGATACAGCTCGTTTCGGTCTAAAACACAGCTTGTTTCGTTTTATTAAGCATGAATACATGCTTTTCGCGCAGTTATAAGAGAAAAAGTTTTGACGCGTATTAGAGGAACACTTGTAAAACCGATGTGTTGTGATTTAGCTCGTTTTGGTCTAAAACAACTTGTTTCGCTGTATTAAGCAAGAATACATGCTTTTCGCGCAGTTATAAGAGAAAAAGTTTTGACGCGTGTCACAGGGACACTTGTAAAACCGATGTGTTCAGATTTAGCTCGTTTCGGTCTAAAACAACTTGTTTCGTTGTATCAAGCACGAATACATGCTTTTCGCGCAGTTATAAGAGAAAAAAGTTTTGACGCGTATCAGAGGAACACTTGTAAAGCCGATGTGTTGTGATTTAACTCTTTTCGGTCTAAAACAGCTTGTTTCGCTGTATTAAGCAGGAATACATGCTTTTCGCGCAGTTATAAGAGAAAAAGTTTTAAAGGCCTGTCACAGGGACACTTGTAAAACCGATGTGTTCAGATTTACCCCGTTTCGGTCTAAAACAGCTTGTTTCGTTAGACTAAGCACGAATACATGCTTTTCGCGCAGTTATAAGAGAAAAAAGTTTTGACGCGTATCAGAGGAACACTTGTAAAACCGATGTGTTGTGATTTAGCTCGTTTCGGTCTAAAACAACTTGATTCGCTGTATTAAGCAAGAATACATGCTTTTCGCGCAGTTATAAGAGAAAAAGTTTTGACGTGTGTCACAGGGACACTTGTAAAACCGATGTGTTCAGATTTAGCTCGTTTCGGTCTCAAACAGCTTGTTTCGTCGTATTAAGCACAAATACATGCTTTTCGCGCAGTTATAAGAGAAAAAGTTTAGACGCGTATCAGAGGAACACTTGTAAAACCGATGTGTTGTGATTTAGCTCGTTTCGGTCTAAAACAGCTTGTTTCGTTGTATTAAGCAAGAATACATGCTTTTCGAGCAGTTATAAGAGAAAAAGTTTTGACGCGTGTCACAGGGACACTTGTAAAACCGATGTGTTCAGATTTACCTCGTTTTGGTCTAAAACAGCTTGTTTCGTTGAACTAAGCAGGAATACATGCTTTTCGCGCAGTTATAAGAAAAAAAGTTTTGACGCGTATCAGAGGAACACTTGTAAAACCGATGTGTTGTGATTTAGCTCGTTTCGGTCTAAAACAGCTTGTTTCGTCGTATTAAGCACAAATACATGCTTTTCGCGCAGTTATTAGAGAAAAAGTTTAGACGCGTATCAGAGGAACACTTGTAAAACCGATGTGTTGTGATTTAGCTCGTTTCGGTCTAAAACAGCTTGTTTCGTTGTATTAAGCAAGAATACATGCTTTTCGCGCAGTTAAGAGAAAAAGTTTTGACGCGTGTCACAGGGACACTTGTAAAACCGATGTGTTCAGATTTAGCTCGTTTCGGTCTAAAACAACTTGTTTCGTTGTATTAAGCACGAATACATGCTTTTCGCGCAGTTATAAGAGAAAAAGTTTAGACGCGTATCAGAGGAACACTTGTAAAACCGATGTGTTGTGATTTAGCTCGTTTCGGTCTAAAACAGCTTGTTTCGTTGTATTAAGCAAGAATACATGCTTTTCGCGCAGTTATAAGAGAAAAAGTTTTGACGCGTAGCAGAGGAACACTTGTAAAACCGATGTGTTGTGATTTAGCTCGTTTCGGTCTAAAACAGCTTGTTTCGCTGTATTAAGCAAGAATACATGCTTTTCGCGCAGTTATAAGAGAAAAGGTTTTGACGCGTGTCACAGGGACACTTGTAAAACCGATGTGTTCAGATTTAGCTCGTTTCGGTCTAAAACAGCTTGTTTCGTTGTATTAAGCACGAATACATGCTTTTCGCGCAGTTATAAGAGAAAGAGTTTAGACGTGTATCAGAGGAACACTTGGAAAACCGATGTGTTGTGATTTAGCTCGTTTCGGTCTAAAACAACTTGTTTCGTTGTATTAAGCAAGAATACATGCTTTTCGCGCAGTTATAAGAGAAAAAGATTTGACGCGTATCAGAGGAACACTTGTAAAGCCGATGTGTTGCGATTTATCTCGTTTCGGTCTAAAACAGCTTGTTTCGCTGTATTAAGCAGGAATACATGCTTTTCGCGCAGTTATAAGAGAAAAAGTTTTAAAGGCGTGTCACAGGGACACTTGTAAAACCGATGTGTTGTGATTTAGCTCGTTTCGGTCTAAAACAGCTTGTTTCGGTGTATTAAGCAAGAATACATGCTTTTCGCGCAGTTATCAGAGAAAAAGTTTTGACGCGTATCAGAGAAACACTTGTAAAACCAATGTGTTCAGATTTACCTCGTTTCGGTCTAAAACAGCTTGTTTCGTTGAACTAAGCACGAATACATGCTTTTCGCGCAGTTATAAGAGAAAAAAGTTTTGACGCGTATCAGAGGAACACTTGTAAAGCCGATGTGTTGTGATTTAGCTCTTTTCGGTCTAAAACAGCATGTTTCGCTGTATTAAGCAGGAATACATGCTTTTCGCGCAGTTATAAGAGAAAAAGTTTTAAAGGCCTGTCACAGGGACACTTGTAAAACCGATGTGTTGTGATTTAGCTCGTTTCGGTCTAAAACAGCTTGTTTCGTTGTATTAAGCAAGAATACATGCTTTTCGCGCAGCTATAAGAAAAAAAGTTTTGACGCGTATCACGTGGATACTTGTAAAACCGATGCGTTCAGATACAGCTCGTTTCGGTCTAAAACAGCTTGTTTCGTTTTATTAAGCATGAATACATGCTTTTCGCGCAGTTAAAAGAGAAAAAGTTTTGACGCGTATCAGAGGAACACTTGTAAAACCGATGTGTTGTGATTTAACTCGTTTCGGTCTAAAACAACTTGTTTCGCTGTATTAAGCAAGAATACATGCTTTTTCGCGCAGTTATAAGAGAAAAAGTTTGTGACGCGTGTCACAGGGACACTTGTAAAACCGATGTGTTCAGATTTAGCTCGTTTCGGTCTAAACAGCTTGTTTCGTTGTATTAAGCACGAATACATGCTTTTCGCGCAGGTATAAGAGAAAAAGTTTAAAGGCATGTCACAGGGACACTTGTAAAACCGATGTGTTCAGATTTACCTCGTTTCGGTCTAAAACAGCTTGTTTCGTTGGAGTAAGCAGGAATACATGCTTTTCGCGCAGTTATAAGAGAAAAAAAGTTTTGACGCGTATCAGAGGAACACTTGTAAAACCGATGTGTTGTGATTTAGCTCGTTTCGGTCTAAAACAGCTTGTTTCGTTGTTTTAAGCACGAATACAAGCTTTTCGCGCAGTTATAAGAGAAAAAGTTTCGACGAGGATCACGTGGATACTTGTAAAACTGATGCGTTGTGATTTAGCTCGTTTCGGTCTAAAACAGCTTGTTTCGCTGTATTAAGCAAGAATACATGCTTTTCTCGCAGTTATAATAGAAAAAGTTTTGACGCGTGTCACAGGGAGACTTGTAAAACCGATGTGTTGTGATTTAGCTCGTTTCGGTTTAAAACAGCTTGTTTCGCTGTATTAAGCAAGAATACATGCTTTTCGCGCAGTTATAAGAGAAAAAGTTTTGACGCGTGTCACAGGGACACTTGTAAAACCGATGTGTTCAGATTTAGCTCGTTTCGGTCTAAAACAACTTGTTTCGTTGTATCAAGCACGAATACATGCTTTTCGCGCAGTTATAAGAGAAAAAAGGTTGACGCGTATCAGAGGAATACTGTGAAACCGATGTGTTGTGATTTAGCTCGTTTTGGTCTAAAACAACTTGTTTCGCTGTATTAAGCAAGAATACATGCTTTTCGCGCATTTATAAGAGAAAAAGTTTTGACGCGTGTCACAGGGACACTTGTAAAACCGATGTGTTCAGATTTACCCCGTTTCGGTCTAAAACAGCTTGTTTCGTTAGACTAAGCACGAATACATGCTTTTCGCGCAGTTATAAGAGAAAAAAGTTTTGACGCGTATCAGAGGAACACTTGTAAAACCGATGTGTTGTGATTTAGCTCGTTTCGGTCTAAAACAGCTTGTTTTGTTGTATTAAGCAAGAATACATGCTTTTCGCGCAGTTATAAGAAAAAAAGTTTTGACGCGTATCAGAGAAACACTTGTAAAACCGATGTGTACAGATTTACCTCTTTTCGGACTAAAACAGCTTGTTTCGTTGTATAAGGCACGAATACATGCTTTGCGCGCAGTTATAAGAGAAAAAGTTTAGACGCGTATCAGAGGAACACTTGTAAAACCGATGTGTTGTGATTTAGCTCGTTTCGGTCTAAAACAGCTTGTTTCGTTGTATTAAGCAAGAATACATGCTTTTCGCGCAGTTATAAGAGAAAAAGTTTTGACGCGTGTCACAGGGACACTTGTAAAACCGATGTGTTCAGATTTACCTCGTTTCGGTCTAAAACAGCTTGTTTCGCTGTATTAAGCAGGAATACATGCTTTTCGCGCAGTTATAAGAGAAAAAGTTTTAAAGGCGTGTCACAGGGACACTTGTAAAACCGATGTGTTGTGATTTAGCTCGTTTCGGTCTAAAACAGCTTGTTTCGGTGTATTAAGCAAGAATACATGCTTTTCGCGCAGTTATCAGAGAAAAAGTTTTGACGCGTATCAGAGGAACACTTGTAAAACCAATGTGTTCAGATTTACCTTGTTTCGGTCTAAAACAGCTTGTTTCGTTGAACTAAGCACGAATACATGCTTTTCGCGCAGTTATAAGAGAAAAAAGTTTTGACGCGTATCAGAGGAACACTTGTAAAGCCGATGTGTTGTGATTTAGCTCTTTTCGGTCTAAAACAGCATGTTTCGCTGTATTAAGCAGGAATACATGCTTTTCGCGCAGTTATAAGAGAAAAAGTTTTAAAGGCCTGTCACAGGGACACTTGTAAAACCGATGTGTTGTGATTTAGCTCGTTTCGGTCTAAAACAGCTTGTTTCGTTGTATTAAGCAAGAATACATGCTTTTCGCGCAGTTATAAGAAACAAAGTTTTGACGTGTGTCACAGGGACACTTGTAAAACCGATGTGTTCAGATTTAGCTCGTTTCGGTCTCAAACAGCTTGTTTCGTTGTATTAAGCAAGAATACATGCTTTTCGCGCAGTTATCAGAGAAAAAGTTTTGAAGCGTGTCACAGGGACACTTGTAAAACCGATGTGTTCAGATTTAGCTCGTTTCGGTCTAAAACAGCTTGTTACGTTGTATTAAGCACGAATACATGCTTTTCGCGCAGGTATAAGAGAAAAAGTTTTAAAGGCATGTCACAGGGACACTTGTAAAACCGATGTGTTCAGATTTACCTCGTTTCGGTCTAAAACAGCTTGTTTCGTTGGAGTAAGCAGGAATACATGCTTTTCGCGCAGTTATAAGAGAAAAAAGTTTTGACGCGTATCAGAGGAACACTTGTAAAACCGATGTGTTGTGATTTAGCTCGTTTCGGTCTAAAACAGCTTGTTTCGTTGTTTTAAGCACGAATACAAGCTTTTCGCGCAGTTATAAGAGAAAAAGTTTCGACGAGGGTCACGTGGATACTTGTAAAACTGATGCGTTCGGATACAGCTCGCTTCGGTCTAAAACAGCTTGTTTCGCTGTATTAAGCAAGAATACATGCTTTTCGCGCAGTTATAAGAGAAAAAGTTTTGACGCGTGTCACAGGGACACTTGTAAAACCGATGTGTTCAGATTTACCTCGTTTCGGTCTAAAACAGCTTGTTTCGTTGAACTAAGCACGAATACATGCTTTTCGCGCAGTTATAAGAGAAAACAGTTTTGACGCGTATCAGAGGAACACTTTTAATACCGATGTGTTGTGATTTAGCTCGTTTCGGTCTAAAACAGCTTGTTTCGCTGTATTAAGCAAGAATACATGCTTTTCTCGCAGTTATAATAGAAAAAGTTTTGACGCGTGTCACAGGGAGACTTGTAAAACCGATGTGTTGTGATTTAGCTCGTTTCGGTCTAAAACAGCTTGTTTCGTTGTATTAAGCAAGAATACATGCTTTTCGCGCCGTTATAAAAGAAAAAGTTTTGACGCGTATCAGAGTAACACTTGTAAAACCGATGTGTTGTGATTTAGCTCGTTTCGGTTTAAAACAGCTTGTTTCGCTGTATTAAGCAAGAATACATGCTTTTCGCGCAGTTATAAGAGAAAAAGTTTTGACGCGTGTCACAGGGACACTTGTAAAACCGATGTGTTCAGATTTAGCTCGTTTCGGTCTAAAACAACTTGTTTCGTTGTATCAAGCACGAATACATGCTTTTCGCGCAGTTATAAGAGAAAAAAGGTTTGACGCGTATCAGAGGAATACTGTAAAACCGATGTGTTGTGATTTAGCTCGTTTTGGTCTAAAACAGCTTGTTTCGCTGTATTAAGCAAGAATACATGCTTTTCGCGCATTTATAAGAGAAAAAGTTTTGACGCGTGTCACAGGGACACTTGTAAAACCGATGTGTTCAGATTTACCCCGTTTCGGTCTAAAACAGCTTGTTTCGTTAGACTAAGCACGAATACATGCTTTTCGCGCAGTTATAAGAGAAAAAAGTTTTGACGAGTATCAGAGGAACACTTGTAAATCCGATGTGTTGTGATTTAGCTCGTTTCGGTCTAAAACAGCTTGTTTTGTTGTATTAAGCAAGAATACATGCTTTTCGCGCAGTTATAAGAAAAAAAGTTTTGACGCGTATCAGAGGAACACTTGTAAAACCGATGTGTACAGATTTACCTCTTTTCGGACTAAAACAGCTTGTTTCGTTGTATAAGGCACGAATACATGCTTTGCGCGCAGTTATAAGAGAAAAAGTTTAGACGCGTATCAGAGGAACACTTGTAAAACCGATGTGTTGTGATTTAGCTCGTTTCGGTCTAAAACAGCTTGTTTCGTTGTATTAAGCAAGAATACATGCTTTTCGCGCAGTTATAAGAGAAAAAGTTTTGACGCGTGTCACAGGGACACTGTAAAACCGATGTGTTCAGATTTACCTCGTTTCGGTCTAAAACAGCTTGTTTCGTTTTATTAAGCATGAATACATGCTTTTCGCGCAGTTATAAGAGAAAAAGTTTTGACGCGTATCAGAGGAACACTTGTAAAACCGATGTGTTGTGATTTAACTCGTTTCGGTCTAAAACAACTTGTTTCGCTGTATTAAGCAAGAATACATGCTTTTCGCGCAGTTATAAGAGAAAAAGTTTTGACGCGTGTCACAGGGACACTTGTAAAACCGATGTGTTCAGATTTAGCTCGTTTCGGTCTAAAACAACTTGTTTCGTTGTATCAAGCACGAATACATGCTTTTCGCACAGTTATAAGAGAAAAAAGTTTTGACGCGTATCAGAGGAACACTTGTAAAGCCGATGTGTTGTGATTTAACCCTTTTCGGTCTAAAACAGCTTGTTTCGCTGTATTAAGCAGGAATACATGCTTTTCGCGCAGTTATAAGAGAAAAAGTTTTAAAGGCCTGTCACAGGGACACTTGTAAAACCGATGTGTTCAGATTTACCCCGTTTCGGTCTAAAACAGCTTGTTTCGTTAGACTAAGCACGAATACATGCTTTTCGCGCAGTTATAAGAGAAAAAAAGTTTTGACGCGTATCAGAGGAACACTTGTAAAACCGATGTGTTGTGATTTAGCTCGTTTCGGTCTAAAACAACTTGTTTCGCTGTATTAGGCAAGAATACATGCTTTTCGCGCAGTTATAAGAGAAAAAGTTTTGACGTGTGTCACAGGGACACTTGTAAAACCGATGTGTTCAGATTTAGTTCGTTCCGGTCTCAAACAGCTTGTTTCGTCGTATTAAGCACAAATACAAGCTTTTCGCGCAGTTATAAGAGAAAAAGTTTAGACGCGTATCAGAGGAACACTTGTAAAACCGATGTGTTGTGATTTAGCTCGTTTCGGTCTAAAACAGCTTGTTTCGTTGTATTAAGCAAGAATACATGCTTTTCGCGCAGTTATAAGAGAAAAAGTTTTGACGCGTGTCACAGGGACACTTGTAAAACCGATGTGTTCAGATTTACCTCGTTTCGGTCTAAAACAGCTTGTTTCGTTGAACTAAGCACGAATACATGCTTTTCGCGCAGTTATAAGAGAAAACAGTTTTGACGCGTGTCACAGGGAGACTTGTAAAACCGATGTGTTGTGATTTAGCTCGTTTCGGTCTAAAACAGCTTGTTTCGTTGTATTAAGCAAGAATACATGCTTTTCGCGCCGTTATAAGAGAAAAAGTTTTGACGCGTATCAGAGTAACACTTGTAAAACCGATGTGTTGTGATTTAGCTCGTTTCGGTTTAAAACTGCTTGTTTCGCTGTATTAAGCAAGAATACATGCTTTTCGCGCAGTTATAAGAGAAAAAGTTTTGACGCGTGTCACAGGGACACTTGTAAAACCGATGTGTTCAGATTTAGCTCGTTTCGGTCTAAAACAACTTGTTTCGTTGTATCAAGCACGAATACATGCTTTTCGCGCAGTTATAAGAGAAAAAAGGTTTGACGCGTATCAGAGGAATACTGTAAAACCGATGTGTTGTGATTTAGCTCGTTTTGGTCTAAAACAGCTTGTTTCGCTGTATTAAGCAAGAATACATGCTTTTCGCGCAGTTATAAGAGAAAAAGGTTTGACGCGTGTCACAGGGACACTTGTAAAACCGATGTGTTCAGATTTAGCTCGTTTCGGTCTCAAACAGCTTGTTTCGTCGTATTAAGCACAAATACATGCTTTTCGCGCATTTATAAGAGAAAAAGTTTAGACGCGTATCAAAGGAACACTTGTAAAACCGATGTGTTGTGATTTAGCTCGTTTCGGTCTAAAACAGCTTGTTTCGTTGTATTAAGCAAGAATACATGCTTTTCGCGCAGTTATAAGAGAAAAAGTTTTGACGCGTGTCACAGGGACACTTGTGAAACAGATGTGTTCAGATTTACCTCGTTTTGGTCTAAAACAGCTTGTTTCGTTGAACTAAGCAGGAATACATGCTTTTCGCGCAGTTATAAGAGAAAAAGTTTTGTCGCGCGTCACAGGGACACTTGTAAAATCGATGTGTTCAGATTTAGCTCGTTTCGGTCTAAAACAACTTGTTTCTTTGTATCAAGCACGAATACATGCTTTTCGCGCAGTTATAAGAGAAGAAAAGTTTTTGACGCGTATCAGAGGAATACTGTAAATCCGATGTGTTGTGGTTGAGCTCGTTTTGGTCTAAAAACAGCTTGTTTCGCTGTATTAAGCACGAATACATGCTTTTCGCGCAGTTATAAGAGAAAAAAGTTTTGACGCGTATCAGAGGAATACTGTAAATCCGATGTGTTGTGGTTGAGCTCGTTTTGGTCTAAAACAGCTTGTTTCGCTGTATTAAGCAAGAATACATGCTTTTCGCGCAGTTATAAGAGAAAAAGTTTTGACGCGTGTCACAGGGACACTTGTAAAACAGATGTGTTGTGATTTAGCTCGTTTCGGTCTAAAACAGCTTGTTTCGTTGTATTAAGCAAGAATACATGCTTTTCGCGCAGTTATAGAAGAAAAAGTTTTGACGCGTATCAGAGGAACACTTGTAAAACCGATGTGTTGTGATTTAGCTCGTTTCGGTCTAAAACAGCTTGTTTCGCTGTATTAAGCAAGAATACATGCTTTTCTCGCAGTTATAATAGAAAAAGTTTTGACGCGTGTCACAGGGAGACTTGTAAAACCGATGTGTTGTGATTTAGCTCGTTTCGGTCTAAAACAGCTTGTTTCGTTGTATTAAGCAAGAATACATGCTTTTCGCGCCGTTATAAAAGAAAAAGTTTTGACGCGTATCAGAGTAACACTTGTAAAACCGATGTGTTGTGATTTAGCTCGTTTCGGTTTAAAACAGCTTGTTTCGCTGTATTAAGCAAGAATACATGCTTTTCGCGCAGTTATAAGAGAAAAAGTTTTGACGCGTGTCACAGGGACACTTGTAAAACCGATGTGTTCAGATTTAGCTCGTTTCGGTCTAAAACAACTTGTTTCGTTGTATCAAGCACGAATACATGCTTTTCGCGCAGTTATAAGAGAAAAAAGGTTTGACGCGTATCAGAGGAATACTGTAAAACCGATGTGTTGTGATTTAGCTCGTTTTGGTCTAAAACAGCTTGTTTCGCTGTATTAAGCAAGAATACATGCTTTTCGCGCATTTATAAGAGAAAAAGTTTTGACGCGTGTCACAGGGACACTTGTAAAACCGATGTGTTCAGATTTACCCCGTTTCGGTCTAAAACAGCTTGTTTCGTTAGACTAAGCACGAATACATGCTTTTCGCGCAGTTATAAGAGAAAAAAGTTTTGACGAGTATCAGAGGAACACTTGTAAAACCGATGTGTTGTGATTTAGCTCGTTTCGGTCTAAAACAGCTTGTTTTGTTGTATTAAGCAAGAATACATGCTTTTCGCGCAGTTATAAGAAAAAAAGTTTTGACGCGTATCAGAGGAACACTTGTAAAACCGATGTGTACAGATTTACCTCTTTTCGGACTAAAACAGCATGTTTCGTTGTACAAGGCACGAATACATGCTTTGCGCGCAGTTATAAGAGAAAAAGTTTAGACGCGTATCAGAGGAACACTTGTAAAACCGATGTGTTGTGATTTAGCTCGTTTCGGTCTAAAACAGCTTGTTTCGTTGTATTAAGCAAGAATACATGCTTTTCGCGCAGTTATAAGAGAAAAAGTTTTGACGCGTGTCACAGGGACACTTGTAAAACCGATGTGTTCAGATTTACCTCGTTTCGGTCTAAAACAGCTTGTTTCGTTTTATTAAGCATGAATACATGCTTTTCGCGCAGTTATAAGAGAAAAAGTTTTGACGCGTATCAGAGGAACACTTGTAAAACCGATGTGTTGTGATTTAACTCGTTTCGGTCTAAAACAACTTGTTTCGCTGTATTAAGCAAGAATACATGCTTTTCGCGCAGTTATAAGAGAAAAAGTTTTGACGCGTGTCACAGGGACACTTGTAAAACCGATGTGTTCAGATTTAGCTCGTTTCGGTCTAAAACAACTTGTTTCGTTGTATCAAGCACGAATACATGCTTTTCGCGCAGTTATAAGAGAAAAAAGTTTTGACGCGTATCAGAGGAACACTTGTAAAGCCGATGTGTTGTGATTTAACTCTTTTCGGTCTAAAACAGCTTGTTTCGCTGTATTAAGCAGGAATACATGCTTTTCGCGCAGTTATAAGAGAAAAAGTTTTAAAGGCCTGTCACAGGGACACTTGTAAAGATGTGTTCAGATTTACCCCGTTTCGGTCTAAAACAGCTTGTTTCGTTAGACTAAGCACGAATACATGCTTTTCGCGCAGTTATAAGAAAAAAGTTTTGACGCGTATCACGTGGATACTTGTAAAACCGATGCGTTCAGATACAGCTCGTTTCGGTCTAAAACAGCTTGTTTCGTTTTATTAAGCATGAATACATGCTTTTCGCGCAGTTATAAGAGAAAAAGTTTTGACGCGTATCAGAGGAACACTTGTAAAACCGATGTGTTGTGATTTAACTCGTTTCGGTCTAAAACAACTTGTTTCGCTGTATTAAGCAAGAATACATGCTTTTCGCGCAGTTATAAGAGAAAAAGTTTTGACGCGTGTCACAGGGACACTTGTAAAACCGATGTGTTCAGATTTAGCTCGTTTCGGTCTAAAACAACTTGTTTCGTTGTATCAAGCACGAATACATGCTTTTCGCGCAGTTATAAGAGAAAAAAGTTTTGACGCGTATCAGAGGAACACTTGTAAAGCCGATGTGTTGTGATCTAACTCTTTTCGGTCTAAAACAGCTTGTTTTCGCTGTATTAAGCAGGAATACATGCTTTTCGCGCAGTTATAAGAGAAAAAGTTTTAAAGGCCTGTCACAGGGGACACTTGTAAAACCGATGTGTTCAGATTTACCCCGTTTCGGTCTAAAACAGCTTGTTTCGTTAGACTAAGCACGAATACATGCTTTTCGCGCAGTTATAAGAGAAAAAAAGTTTTGACGCGTATCAGAGGAACACTTGTAAAACCGATGTGTTGTGATTTAGCTCGTTTCGGTCTAAAACAACTTGTTTCGCTGTATAAGCAAGAATACATGCTTTTCGCGCAGTTATAAGAGAAAAAGTTTTGACGCGTATCACGTGGATACTTGTAAAACCGATGCTTTCAGATACAGCTCGTTTCGGTCTAAAACAGCTTGTTTCGTTAGGCTAAGCACGAATACATGCTTTTCGCGCAGTTATAAGAGAAAAACGTTTTGACGAGTATCAGAGGAACACTTGTAAAACCGATGTGTTGTGATTTAGCTCGTTTCGGTCTAAAACAGCTTGTTTTGTTGTATTAAGCAAGAATACATGCTTTTCGCGCAGTTAAGAAAAAAAGTTTTGACGCGTATCAGAGGAACACTTGTAAAACCGATGTGTACAGATTTACCTCTTTTCGGACTAAAACAGCTTGTTTCGTTGTATAAGGCACGAATACATGCTTTGCGCGCAGTTATAAGAGAAAAAGTTTAGACGCGTATCAGAGGAACACTTGTTAAACCGATGTGTTGTGATTTAGCTCGTTTCGGTCTAAAACAGCTTGTTTCGTTGTATTAAGCAAGAATACATGCTTTTCGCGCAGTTATAAGAGAAAAAGTTTTGACGCGTGTCACAGGGACACTTGTAAAACCGATGTGTTCAGATTTACCTCGTTTCGGTCTAAAACAGCTTGTTTCGTTTTATTAAGCATGAATACATGCTTTTCGCGCAGTTATAAGAGAAAAAGTTTTGACGCGTATCAGAGGAACACTTGTAAAACCGATGTGTTGTGATTTAACTCGTTTCGGTCTAAAACAACTTGTTTCGCTGTATTAAGCAAGAATACATGCTTTTCGCGCAGTTATAAGAGAAAAAGTTTTGACGCGTGTCACAGGGACACTTGTAAAACCGATGTGTTCAGATTTAGCTCGTTTCGGTTTAAAACAACTTGTTTCGTTGTATTAAGCAAGAATACATGCTTTTCGCGCAGTTATAGAAGAAAAAGTTTTGACGCGTATCAGAGGAACACTTGTAAAACCGATGTGTTGTGATTTAGCTCGTTTCGGTCTAAAACAGCTTGTTTCGCTGTATTAAGCAAGAATACATGCTTTTCTCGCAGTTATAATAGAAAAAGTTTTGGACGCGTGTCACAGGGAGACTTGTAAAACCGATGTGTTGTGATTTAGCTCGTTTCGGTCTAAAACAGCTTGTTTCGTTGTATTAAGCAGAATACATGCTTTTCGCGCCGTTATAAAAGAAAAAGTTTTGACGCGTATCAGAGTAACACTTGTAAAACCGATGTGTTGTGATTTAGCTCGTTTCGGTTTAAAACAGCTTGTTTCTCTGTATTAAGCAAGAATACATGCTTTTCGCGCAGTTATAAGAGAAAAAGTTTTGACGCGTGTCACAGGGACACTTGTAAAACCGATGTGTTCAGATTTAGGTCGTTTCGGTCTAAAACAACTTGTTTCGTTGTATCAAGCACGAATACATGCTTTTCGCGCAGTTATAAGAGAAAAAAGGTTTGACGCGTATCAGAGGAATACTGTAAAACCGATGTGTTGTGATTTAGCTCGTTTTGGTCTAAAACAGCTTGTTTCGCTGTATTAAGCAAGAATACATGCTTTTCGCGCATTTATAAGAGAAAAAGTTTTGACGCGTGTCACAGGGACACTTGTAATTCACAAGGGTAGAAACTTGGGCGAGTCGGTAACGGTGATCCATGGAAAGTGAGAGTAGCGCAAAACGGGACAAAGGGACAGAGAAAGACAGACACACCACAGCGCCTGTGGTGTGTCTGTCTTTCTCTGTCCCTTTGTCCTGTTTTGCGCTACTCTCACTTTCCATGGACACTTGTAAAACCGATGTGTTCAGATTTACCCCGTTTCGGTCTAAAACAGCTTGTTTCGTTAGACTAAGCACGAATACATGCTTTTCGCGCAGTTATAAGAGAAAAAGGTTTTGACGAGTATCAGAGGAACACTTGTAAAACCGATGTGTTGTGATTTAGCTCGTTTCGGTCTAAAACAGCTTGTTTTGTTGTATTAAGCAAGAATACATGCTTTTCGCGCAGTTATAAGAAAAAAAGTTTTGACGCGTATCAGAGGAACACTTGTAAAACCGATGTGTACAGATTTACCTCTTTTCGGACTAAAACAGCATGTTTCGTTGTATAAGGCACGAATACATGCTTTGCGCGCAGTTATAAGAGAAAAAGTTTAGACGCGTATCAGAGGAACACTTGTAAAACCGATGTGTTGTGATTTAGCTCGTTTCGGTCTAAAACAGCTTGTTTCGTTGTATTAAGCATGAATACATGCTTTTCGAGCAGTTATAAGAGAAAAAGTTTTGACGCGTATCAGAGGAACACTTGTAAAACCGATGTGTTGTGATTTAACTCGTTTCGGTCTAAAACAACTTGTTTCGCTGTATTAAGCAAGAATACATGCTTTTCGCGCAGTTATAAGAGAAAAAGTTTTGACGCGTGTCACAGGGACACTTGTAAAACCGATGTGTTCAGATTTAGCTCGTTTCGGTCTAAAACAACTTGTTTCGTTGTATCAAGCACGAATACATGCTTTTCGCGCAGTTATAAGAGAAAAAAGTTTTGACGCGTATCAGAGGAACACTTGTAAAGCCGATGTGTTGTGATTTAACTCTTTTCGGTCTAAAACAGCTTGTTTCGCTGTATTAAGCAGGAATACATGCTTTTCGCGCAGTTATAAGAGAAAAAGTTTTAAAGGCCTGTCACAGGGACACTTGTAAAACCGATGTGTTCAGATTTACCCCGTTTCGGTCTAAAACAGCTTGTTTCGTTAGACTAAGCACGAATACATGCTTTTCGCGCAGTTATAAGAAAAAAGTTTTGACGCGTATCACGTGGATACTTGTAAAACCGATGCTTTCAGATACAGCTCGTTTCGGTCTAAAACAGCTTGTTTCGTTTTATTAAGCATGAATACATGCTTTTCGCGCAGTTATAAGAGAAAAAGTTTTGACGCGTATCAGAGGAACACTTGTAAAACCGATGTGTTGTGATTTAACTCGTTTCGGTCTAAAACAACTTGTTTCGCTGTATTAAGCAAGAATACATGCTTTTCGCGCAGTTATAAGAGAAAAAGTTTTGACGCGTGTCACAGGGACACTTGTAAAACCGATGTGTTCAGATTTAGCTCGTTTCGGTCTAAAACAACTTGTTTCGTTGTATCAAGCACGAATACATGCTTTTCGCGCAGTTATAAGAGAAAAAAGTTTTGACGCGTATCAGAGGAACACTTGTAAAGCCGATGTGTTGTGATTTAACTCTTTTCGGTCTAAAACAGCTTGTTTCGCTGTATTAAGCAGGAATACATGCTTTTCGCGCAGTTATAAGAGAAAAAGTTTTAAAGGCCTGTCACAGGGACACTTGTAAAACCGATGTGTTCAGATTTACCCCGTTTCGGTCTAAAACAGCTTGTTTCGTTAGACTAAGCACGAATACATGCTTTTCGCGCAGTTATAAGAGAAAAAAAGTTTTGACGCGTATCAGAGGAACACTTGTAAAACCGATGTGTTGTGATTTAGCTCGTTTTGGTCTAAAACAACTTGTTTCGCTGTATTAAGCAAGAATACATGCTTTTCGCGCAGTTATAAGAGAAAAAGTTTTGACGTGTGTCACAGGGACACTTGTAAAACCGATGTGTTCAGATTTACCCCGTTTCGGTCTAAAACAGCTTGTTTCGTTAGACTAAGCACGAATACATGCTTTTCGCGCAGTTATAAGAGAAAAAAGTTTTGACGAGTATCAGAGGAACACTTGTAAAACCGATGTGTTGTGATTTAGCTCGTTTCGGTCTAAAACAGCTTGTTTTGTTGTATTAAGCAAGAATACATGCTTTTCGCGCAGTTATAAGAAAAAAAGTTTTGACGCGTATCAGAGGAACACTTGTAAAACCGATGTGTACAGATTTACCTCTTTTCGGACTAAAACAGCTTGTTTCGTTGTATAAGGCACGAATACATGCTTTGCGCGCAGTTATAAGAGAAAAAGTTTAGACGCGTATCAGAGGAACACTTGTAAAACCGATGTGTTGTGATTTAGCTCGTTTCGGTCTAAAACAGCTTGTTTCGTTGTATTAAGCAAGAATACATGCTTTTCGCGCAGTTATAAGAGAAAAAGTTTTGACGCGTGTCACAGGGACACTTGTAAAACCGATGTGTTCAGATTTACCTCGTTTCGGTCTAAAACAGCTTGTTTCGTTTTATTAAGCATGAATACATGCTTTTCGCGCAGTTATAAGAGAAAAAGTTTTGACGCGTATCAGAGGAACACTTGTAAAACCGATGTGTTGTGATTTAACTCGTTTCAGTCTAAAACAACTTGTTTCGCTGTATTAAGCAAGAATACATGCTTTTCGCGCAGTTATAAGAGAAAAAGTTTTGACGCGTGTCACAGGGACACTTGTAAAACCGATGTGTTCAGATTTAGCTCGTTTCGGTCTAAAACAACTTGTTTCGTTGTATCAAGCACGAATACATGCTTTTCGCGCAGTTATAAGAGAAAAAAGTTTTGACGCGTATCAGAGGAACACTTGTAAAGCCGATGTGTTGTGATTTAACTCTTTTCGGTCTAAAACAGCTTGTTTCGCTGTATTAAGCAGGAATACATGCTTTTCGCGCAGTTATAAGAGAAAAAGTTTTAAAGGCCTGTCACAGGGACACTTGTAAAACCGATGTGTTCAGATTTACCCCGTTTCGGTCTAAAACAGCTTGTTTCGTTAGACTAAGCACGAATACATGCTTTTCGCGCAGTTATAAGAGAAAAAAAGTTTTGACGCGTATCAGAGGAACACTTGTAAAACCGATGTGTTGTGATTTAGCTCGTTTCGGTCTAAAACAACTTGTTTCGCTGTATTAAGCAAGAATACATGCTTTTCGCGCAGTTATAAGAGAAAAAGTTTTGACGTGTGTCACAGGAACACTTGTAAAACCGATGTGTTCAGATTTAGTTCGTTTCGGTCTCAAACAGCTTGTTTCGTCGTATTAAGCACAAATACATGCTTTTCGCGCAGTTATAAGAGAAAAAGTTTAGACGCGTATCAGAGGAACACTTGTAAAACCGATGTGTTGTGATTTAGCTCGTTTCGGTCTAAAACAGCTTGTTTCGTTGTATTAAGCAAGAATACATGCTTTTCGCGCAGTTATAAGAGAAAAAGTTTTGACGCGTGTCACAGGGACACTTGTAAAACCGATGTGTTCAGATTTACCTCGTTTCGGTCTAAAACAGCTTGTTTCGTTGAACTAAGCACGAATACATGCTTTTCGCGCAGTTATAAGAGAAAACAGTTTTGACGCGTGTCACAGGGAGACTTGTAAAACCGATGTGTTGTGATTTAGCTCGTTTCGGTCTAAAACAGCTTGTTTCGTTGTATTAAGCAAGAATACATGCTTTTCGCGCCGTTATAAGAGAAAAAGTTTTGACGCGTATCAGAGTAACACTTGTAAAACCGATGTGTTGTGATTTAGCTCGTTTCGGTTTAAAACTGCTTGTTTCGCTGTATTAAGCAAGAATACATGCTTTTCGCGCAGTTATAAGAGAAAAAGTTTTGACGCGTGTCACAGGGACACTTGTAAAACCGATGTGTTCAGATTTAGCTCGTTTCGGTCTAAAACAACTTGTTTCGTTGTATCAAGCAAGAATACATGCTTTTCGCGCAGTTATAAGAGAAAAAAGGTTTGACGCGTATCAGAGGAATACTGTAAAACCGATGTGTTGTGATTTAGCTCGTTTTGGTCTAAAACAGCTTGTTTCGCTGTATTAAGCAAGAATACATGCTTTTCGCGCAGTTATAAGAGAAAAAGTTTTGACGCGTGTCACAGGGACACTTGTAAAACCGATGTGTTCAGATTTAGCTCGTTTCGGTCTAAAACAACTTGTTTCGTTGTATCAAGCACGAATACATGCTTTTCGCGCAGTTATAAGAGAAAAAAGTTTTGACGCGTATCAGAGGAACACTTGTAAAGCCGATGTGTTGTGATTTAACTCTTTTCGGTCTAAAACAGCTTGTTTCGCTGTATTAAGCAGGAATACATGCTTTTCGCGCAGTTATAAGAGAAAAAGTTTTAAAGGCCTGTCACAGGGACACTTGTAAAACCGATGTGTTCAGATTTACCCCGTTTCGGTCTAAAACAGCTTGTTTCGTTAGACTAAGCACGAATACATGCTTTTCGCGCAGTTATAAGAAAAAAGTTTTGACGCGTATCACGTGGATACTTGTAAAACCGATGCGTTCAGATACAGCTCGTTTCGGTCTAAAACAGCTTGTTTCGTTTTATTAAGCATGAATACATGCTTTTCGCGCAGTTATAAGAGAAAAAGTTTTGACGCGTATCAGAGGAACACTTGTAAAACCGATGTGTTGTGATTTAACTCGTTTCGGTCTAAAACAACTTGTTTCGCTGTATTAAGCAAGAATACATGCTTTTCGCGCAGTTATAAGAGAAAAAGTTTTGACGCGTGTCACAGGGACACTTGTAAAACCGATGTGTTCAGATTTAGCTCGTTTCGGTCTAAAACAACTTGTTTCGTTGTATCAAGCACGAATACATGCTTTTCGCGCAGTTATAAGAGAAAAAAGATTTGACGCGTATCAGAGGAACACTTGTAAAGCCGATGTGTTGTGATTTAACTCTTTTCGGTCTAAAACAGCTTGTTTCGCTGTATTAAGCAGGAATACATGCTTTTCGCGCAGTTATAAGAGAAAAAGTTTTAAAGGCCTGTCACAGGGACACTTGTAAAACCGATGTGTTCAGATTTACCCCGTTTCGGTCTAAAACAGCTTGTTTCGTTAGACTAAGCACGAATACATGCTTTTCGCGCAGTTATAAGAGAAAAAAAGTTTTGACGCGTATCAGAGGAACACTTGTAAAACCGATGTGTTGTGATTTAGCTCGTTTCGGTCTAAAACAACTTGTTTCGCTGTATTAAGCAAGAATACATGCTTTTCGCGCAGTTATAAGAGAAAAAGTTTTGACGTGTGTCACAGGGACACTTGTAAAACCGATGTGTTCAGATTTACCCCGTTTCGGTCTAAAACAGCTTGTTTCGTTAGACTAAGCACGAATACATGCTTTTCGCGCAGTTATAAGAGAAAAAAGTTTTGACGAGTATCAGAGGAACACTTGTAAAACCGATGTGTTGTGATTTAGCTCGTTTCGGTCTAAAACAGCTTGTTTTGTTGTATTAAGCAAGAATACATGCTTTTCGCGCAGTTATAAGAAAAAAAGTTTTGACGCGTATCAGAGGAACACTTGTAAAACCGATGTGTACAGATTTACCTCTTTTCGGACTAAAACAGCTTGTTTCGTTGTATAAGGCACGAATACATGCTTTGCGCGCAGTTATAAGAGAAAAAGTTTAGACGCGTATCAGAGGAACACTTGTAAAACCGATGTGTTGTGATTTAGCTCGTTTCGGTCTAAAACAGCTTGTTTCTTTGTATTAAGCAAGAATACATGCTTTTCGCGCAGTTATAAGAGAAAAAGTTTTGACGCGTGTCACAGGGACACTTGTAAAACCGATGTGTTCAGATTTACCTCGTTTCGGTCTAAAACAGCTTGTTTCGTTTTATTAAGCATGAATACATGCTTTTCGCGCAGTTATAAGAGAAAAAGTTTTGACGCGTATCAGAGGAACACTTGTAAAACCGATGTGTTGTGATTTAACTCGTTTCGGTCTAAAACAACTTGTTTCGCTGTATTAAGCAAGAATACATGCTTTTCGCGCAGTTATAAGAGAAAAAGTTTTGACGCGTGTCACAGGGACACTTGTAAAACCGATGTGTTCAGATTTAGCTCGTTTCGGTCTAAAACAACTTGTTTCGTTGTATCAAGCACGAATACATGCTTTTCGCGCAGTTATAAGAGAAAAAAGTTTTGACGCGTATCAGAGGAACACTTGTAAAGCCGATGTGTTGTGATTTAACTCTTTTCGGTCTAAAACAGCTTGTTTCGCTGTATTAAGCAGGAATACATGCTTTTCGCGCAGTTATAAGAGAAAAAGTTTTAAAGGCCTGTCACAGGGACACTTGTAAAACCGATGTGTTCAGATTTACCCCGTTTCGGTCTAAAACAGCTTGTTTCGTTAGACTAAGCACGAATACATGCTTTTCGCGCAGTTATAAGAGAAAAAAAGTTTTGACGCGTATCAGAGGAACACTTGTAAAACCGATGTGTTGTGATTTAGCTCGTTTCGGTCTAAAACAACTTGTTCCGCTGTATTAAGCAAGAATACATGCTTTTCGCGCAGTTATAAGAGAAAAAGTTTTGACGTGTGTCACAGGGACACTTGTAAAACCGATGTGTTCAGATTTAGTTCGTTTCGGTCTCAAACAGCTTGTTTCGTCGTATTAAGCACAAATACATGCTTTTCGCGCAGTTATAAGACAAAAAGTTTAGACGCGTATCAGAGGAACACTTGTAAAACCGATGTGTTGTGATTTAGCTCGTTTCGGTCTAAAACAGCTTGTTTCGTTGTATTAAGCAAGAATACATGCTTTTCGCGCAGTTATAAGAGAAAAAGTTTTGACGCGTGTCACAGGGACACTTGTAAAACCGATGTGTTCAGATTTACCTCGTTTCGGTCTAAAACAGCTTGTTTCGTTGAACTAAGCACGAATACATGCTTTTCGCGCAGTTATAAGAGAAAACAGTTTTGACGCGTGTCACAGGGAGACTTGTAAAACCGATGTGTTGTGATTTAGCTCGTTTCGGTCTAAAACAGCTTGTTTCGTTGTATTAAGCAAGAATACATGCTTTTCGCGCCGTTATAAGAGAAAAAGTTTTGACGCGTATCAGAGTAACACTTGTAAAACCGATGTGTTGTGATTTAGCTCGTTTCGGTTTAAAACTGCTTGTTTCGCTGTATTAAGCAAGAATACATGCTTTTCGCGCAGTTATAAGAGAAAAAGTTTTGACGCGTGTCACAGGGACACTTGTAAAACCGATGTGTTGTGATTTAGCTCGTTTTGGTCTAAAACAGCTTGTTTCGCTGTATTAAGCAAGAATACATGCTTTTCGCGCAGTTATAAGAGAAAAAGGTTTGACGCGTGTCACAGGGACACTTGTAAAACCGATGTGTTCAGATTTAGCTCGTTTCGGTCTCAAACAGCTTGTTTCGTCGTATTAAGCACAAATACATGCTTTTCGCGCATTTATAAGAGAAAAAGTTTAGACGCGTATCAAAGGAACACTTGTAAAACCGATGTGTTGTGATTTAGCTCGTTTCGGTCTAAAACAGCTTGTTTCGTTGTAGTAAGCAAGAATACATGCTTTTCGCGCAGTTATAAGAGAAAAAGTTTTGACGCGTGTCACAGGGACACTTGTGAAACAGATGTGTTCAGATTTACCTCGTTTTGGTCTAAAACAGCTTGTTTCGTTGAACTAAGCAGGAATACATGCTTTTCGCGCAGTTATAAGAGAAAAAGTTTTGTCGCGCGTCACAGGGACACTTGTAAAATCGATGTGTTCAGATTTAGCTCGTTTCGGTCTAAAACAACTTGTTTCTTTGTATCAAGCACGAATACATGCTTTTCGCGCAGTTATAAGAGAAAAAAGTTTTGACGCGTATCAGAGGAATACTGTAAATCCGATGTGTTGTGGTTGAGCTCGCTTTGGTCTAAAACAGCTTGTTTCGCTGTATTAAGCACGAATACATGCTTTTCGCGCAGTTATAAGAGAAAAAAGTTTTGACGCGTATCAGAGGAATACTGTAAATCCGATGTGTTGTGGTTGAGCTCGTTTTGGTCTAAAACAGCTTGTTTCGCTGTATTAAGCAAGAATACATGCTTTTCGCGCAGTTATAAGAGAAAAAGTTTTGACGCGTGTCAGAGGAACACTTGTAAAACCGATGTGTTGTGATTTAGCTCGTTTCGGTCTAAAACAGGTTGTTTCGCTGTATTAAGCAAGAATACATGCTTTTCGCGCAGTTATAAAAGAAAAAGTTTTGACGCGTGTCACAGGGACACTTGTAAAACCGATGTGTTCAGATTTAGCTCGTTTCGGTCTAAAACAGCTTGTTTCGTTGTATTAAGCACGAATACATGCTTTTCGCGCAGTTATAAGAGAAAGAGTTTAGACGTGTATCAGAGGAACACTTGGAAAACCGATGTGTTGTGATTTAGCTCGTTTCGGTCTAAAACAGCTTGTTTCGTTGTATCAAGCACGAATACATGCTTTTCGCGCAGTTATAAGAGAAAAAGTTTTGACGCGTATCAGAGGAAAACATGTAAAACCGATGTGTTGTGATTTAGCTCGTTTCGGTCTAAAACAGCTTGTTTCGTTGTATTAAGCAAGAATACATGCTTTTCGCGCCGTTATAAGAGAAAAAGTTTTGACGCGTATCAGAGTAACACTTGTAAAATCGATGTGTTGTGATTTAGCTCGTTTCGGTTTAAAACAGCTTGTTTCGCTGTATTAAGCAAGAATAAATGCTTTTCGCGCAGTTATAAGAGAAAAAGTTTTGACGCGTGTCACAGGGACACTTGTAAAACCGATGTGTTCAGATTTAGCTCGTTTCGGTCTAAAACAGCTTGTTTCGTTGTATCAAGCACGAATACATGCTTTTCGCGCAGTTATAAGAGAAAAAAGGTTTGACGCGTATCAGAGGAATACTGTAAAACCGATGTGTTGTGATTTAGCTCGTTTTGGTCTAAAACAGCTTGTTTCGCTGTATTAAGCAAGAATACATGCTTTTCGCGCAGTTATAAGAGAAAAAGTTTTGACGCGTGTCACAGGGACACTTGTAAAACCGATGTGTTGTGATTTAGCTCGTTTCGGTCTAAAACAGCTTGTTTCGTTGTATTAAGCAAGAATACATGCTTTTCTCGCAGTTATAATAAAAAAAGTTTTGACGCGTGTCACAGGGAGACTTGTAAAACCGATGTGTTGCGATTTAGCTCGTTTCGGTCTAAAACAGCTTGTTTCGTTGTATTAAGCAAGAATACATGCTTTTCGCGCCGTTATAAGAGAAAAAGTTTTGACGCGTATCAGAGTAACACTTGTAAAACCGATGTGTTGTGATTTAGCTCGTTTCGGTCTAAAACAGCTTGTTTCGTTGTATTAAGCAAGAAAACATGCTTTTCGCGCAGTTATAAGAGAAAAAAGTTTTGACGCGTATCAGAGGAACACTTGTAAAACCGATGTGTTGTGATTTAGCTCGTTTCGGTCCAAAACAGCTTGTTTCGTTGTATTAAGCAAGAATACATGCTTTTCGCGCAGTTATAAGAAAAAAAGTTTTGACGCGTATCAGAGGAACACTTGTAAAACCGATGTGTACAGATTTACATTTTTCGGAATAAAACAGCTTGTTTCGTTGTATTAAGCACGAATACATGCTTTTCGCGCAGTTATAAGAGAAAAAAGTTTTGACGAGTATCAGAGGAACACTTGTAAAACCGATGTGTTGTAATTTAGCTCGTTTCGGTTTAAAACAGCTTGTTTCGCTGTATTAAGCAAGAATACATGCTTTTCGCGCAGTTATAAGAGAAAAAGTTTTGACGTGTGTCACAGGGACACTTGTAAAACCGATGTGTTCAGATTTAGCTCGTTTCGGTCTCAAACAGCTTGTTTCGTCGTATTAAGCACAAATACATGCTTTTCGCGCAGTTATTAGAGAAAAAGTTTAGACGCGTATCAGAGGAACACTTGTAAAACCGATGTGTTGTGATTTAGCTCGTTTCGGTCTAAAACAGCTTGTTTCGTTGTATTAAGCAAGAATACATGCTTTTCGCGCAGTTATAAGAGAAAAAGTTTTGACGCGTGTCACAGGGACACTTGTAAAACCGATGTGTTCAGATTTAGCTCGTTTCGGTCTAAAACAACTTGTTTCGTCGTATTAAGCACGAATACATGCTTTTCGCGCAGTTATAAGAGAAAAAGTTTAGACGCGTATCAGAGGAACACTTGTAAAACCGATGTGTTGTGATTTAGCTCGTTTCGGTCTAAAACAGCTTGTTTCGTTGTATTAAGCAAGAATACATGCTTTTCGCGCAGTTATAAGAGAAAAAGTTTTGACGCGTATCAGAGGAACACTTGTAAAACCGATGTGTTGTGATTTAGCTCGTTTCGGTCTAAAACAGCTTGTTTCGCTGTATTAAGCAAGAATACATGCTTTTCGCGCAGTTATAAGTGAAAAAGTTTTGACGCGTGTCACAGGGACACTTGTAAAACCGATGTGTTCAGATTTAGCTCGTTTCGGTCTAAAACAGCTTGTTTCGTTGTATTAAGCACGAATACATGCTTTTCGCGCAGTTATAAGAGAAAGAGTTTAGACGTGTATCAGAGGAACACTTGGAAAACCGATGTGTTGTGATTTAGCTCGTTTCGGTCTAAAACAGCTTGTTTCGTTGTATTAGGCAAGAATACATGCTTTTCGCGCAGTTATAAGAGAAAAAGTTTTAAAGGCGTGTCACAGGGACACTTGTAAAACCGATGTGTTGTGATTTAGCTCGTTTCGGTCTAAAACAGCTTGTTTCGGTGTATTAAGCAAGAATACATGCTTTTCGCGCAGTTATCAGAGAAAAAGTTTTGACGCGTATCAGAGGAACACTTGTAAAACCAATGTGTTCAGATTTACCTCGTTTCGGTCTAAAACAGCTTGTTTCGTTGAACTAAGCACGAATACATGCTTTTCGCGCAGTTATAAGAGAAAAAAGTTTTGACGCGTATCAGAGGAACACTTGTAAAGCCGATGTGTTGTGATTTAGCTCTTTTCGGTCTAAAACAGCATGTTTCGCTGTATTAAGCAGGAATACACGCTTTTCGCGCAGTTATAAGAGAAAAAGTTTTAAAGGCCTGTCACAGGGACACTTGTAAAACCGATGTGTTGTGATTTAGCTCGTTTCGGTCTAAAACAGCTTGTTTCGTTGTTTTAAGCACGAATACAAGCTTTTCGCGCAGTTATAAGAGAAAAAGTTTCGACGAGGATCACGTGGATACTTGTAAAACTGATGCGTTCAGATACAGCTCGCTTCGGTCTAAAACAACTTGTTTCGCTGTATTAAGCAAGAATACATGCTTTTCGCGCAGTTATAAGAGAAAAAGTTTTGACGCGTGTCACAGGGACACTTGTAAAACCGATGTGTTCAGATTTACCTCGTTTCGGTCTAAAACAGCTTGTTTCGTTGAACTAAGCACGAATACATGCTTTTCGCGCAGTTATAAGAGAAAACAGTTTTGACGCGTATCAGAGGAACACTTGTAATACCGATGTGTTGTGATTTAGCTCGTTTCGGTCTAAAACAGCTTGTTTCGCTGTATTAGGCAAGAATACATGCTTTTCTCGCAGTTATAATAGAAAAAGTTTTGACGCGTGTCACAGGGAGACTTGTAAAACCGATGTGTTGTGATTTAGCTCGTTTCGGTCTAAAACAGCTTGTTTCGTTGTATTAAGCAAGAATACATGCTTTTCGCGCCGTTATAAAAGAAAAAGTTTTGACGCGTATCAGAGTAACACTTGTAAAACCGATGTGTTGTGATTTAGCTCGTTTCGGTTTAAAACAGCTTGTTTCGCTGTATTAAGCAAGAATACATGCTTTTCGCGCAGTTATAAGAGAAAAAGTTTTGACGCGTGTCACAGGGACACTTGTAAAACCGATGTGTTCAGATTTAGCTCGTTTCGGTCTAAAACAACTTGTTTCGTTGTATCAAGCACGAATACATGCTTTTCGCGCAGTTATAAGAGAAAAAAGGTTTGACGCGTATCAGAGGAATACTGTAAAACCGATGTGTTGTGATTTAGCTCGTTTTGGTCTAAAACAGCTTGTTTCGCTGTATTAAGCAAGAATACATGCTTTTCGCGCAGTTATAAGAGAAAACGTTTTGACGCGTGTCACAGGGACACTTGTAAAACCGATGTGTTCAGATTTAGCTCGTTTCGGTCTCAAACAGCTTGTTTCGTCGTATTAAGCACAAATACATGCTTTTCGCGCATTTAAAAGAGAAAAAGTTCTGACGCGTGTCACAGGGACACTTGTAAAACCGATGTGTTCAGATTTACACCGTTTCGGTCTAAAA
Source organism: Amblyomma americanum (assembly GCF_052857255.1). Lineage (NCBI taxonomy): Eukaryota > Metazoa > Arthropoda > Arachnida > Ixodida > Ixodidae > Amblyomma > Amblyomma americanum. Next base: position 54,662 of record NW_027526722.1, on the reverse strand, counting down.
CAGCTTGTTTCGTTAGACTAAGCACGAATACATGCTTTTCGCGCAGTTATAAGAGAAAAAAGTTTTGACGCGTATCAGAGGAACACTTGTAAAACCGATGTGTTGTGATTTAGCTCGTTTCGGTCTAAAACAGCTTGTTTCGTTGTATTAAGCAAGAATACATGCTTTTCGCGCAGTTATAAGAAAAAAAGTTTTGACGCGTATCAGAGGAACACTTGTAAAACCGATGTGTACAGATTTACATTTTTCGGAATAAAACAGCTTGTTTCGTTGTATTAAGCACGAATACATGCTTTTCGCGCAGTTATAAGAGAAAAAAGTTTTGACGCGTATCAGAGGAACACTTGTAAAACCGATGTGTTGTAATTTAGCTCGTTTCGGTTTAAAACAGCTTGTTTCGCTGTATTAAGCAAGAATACATGCTTTTCGCGCAGTTATAAGAGAAAAAGTTTTGACGTGTGTCACAGGGACACTTGTAAAACCGATGTGTTCAGATTTAGCTCGTTTCGGTCTCAAACAGCTTGTTTCGTCGTATTAAGCACAAATACATGCTTTTCGCGCAGTTATAAGAGAAAAAGTTTTGACGCGTATCAGAGGAACACTTGTAAAACCGATGTGTTGTGATTTAGCTCGTTTCGGTCTAAAACAGCTTGTTTCGCTGTATTAAGCAAGAATACATGCTTTTCGCGCAGTTATAAGAGAAAAAGTTTTGACGCGTCACACAGGGACACTTGTAAAACCGATGTGTTCAGATTTAGCTCGTTTCGGTCTAAAACAGCTTGTTTCGTTGTATTAAGCACGAATACATGCTTTTCGCGCAGTTATAAGAGAAAGAGTTTAGACGTGTATCAGAGGAACACTTGGAAAACCGATGTGTTGTGATTTAGCTCGTTTCGGTCTAAAACAGCTTGTTTCGTTGTATTAAGCAAGAATACATGCTTTTCGCGCAGTTATAGGAGAAAAAGATTTGACGCGTATCAGAGGAACACTTGTAAAGCCGATGTGTTGCGATTTATCTCGTTTCGGTCTAAAACAGCTTGTTTCGCTGTATTAAGCAGGAATACATGCTTTTCGCGCAGTTATAAGAGAAAAAGTTTTAAAGGCGTGTCACAGGGACACTTGTAAAACCGATGTGTTGTGATTTAGCTCGTTTCGGTCTAAAACAGCTTGTTTCGGTGTATTAAGCAAGAATACATGCTTTTCGCGCAGTTATCAGAGAAAAAGTTTTGACGCGTATCAGAGGAACACTTGTAAAACCAATGTGTTCAGATTTACCTCGTTTCGGTCTAAAACAGCTTGTTTCGTTGAACTAAGCACGAATACATGCTTTTCGCGCAGTTATAAGAGAAAAAAGTTTTGACGCGTATCAGAGGAACACTTGTAAAGGCGATGTGTTGTGATTTAGCTCTTTTCGGTCTAAAACAGCATGTTTCGCTGTATTAAGCAGGAATACATGCTTTTCGCGCAGTTATAACAGAAAACGTTTTAAAGGCCTGTCACAGGGACACTTGTAAAACCGATGTGTTGTGATTTAGCTCGTTTCGGTCTAAAACAGCTTGTTTCGTTGTATTAAGCAAGAATACATGCTTTTCGCGCAGTTATAAGAAAAAAAGTTTTGACGCGTATCACGTGGATACTTGTAAAACCGATGCGTTCAGATACAGCTCGTTTCGGTCTAAAACAGCTTGTTTCGTTTTATTAAGCATGAATACATGCTTTTCGCGCAGTTATAAGAGAAAAAGTTTTGACGCGTGTCACAGGGACACTTGTAAAACCGATGTGTTCAGATTTACCTCGTTTCGGTCTAAAACAGCTTGTTTCGTTGAACTAAGCACGAATACATGCTTTTCTCGCAGTTATAATAGAAAAAGTTTTGACGCGTGTCACAGGGAGACTTGTAAAACCGATGTGTTGTGATTTAGCTCGTTTCGGTCTAAAACAGCTTGTTTCGTTGTATTAAGCAAGAATACATGCTTTTCGCGCCGTTATAAAAGAAAAAGTTTTGACGCGTATCAGAGTAACACTTGTAAAACCGATGTGTTGTGATTTAGCTCGTTTCGGTTTAAAACAGCTTGTGTCGCTGTATTAAGCAAGAATACATGCTTTTCGCGCAGTTATAAGAGAAAAAGTTTTGACGCGTGTCACAGGGACACTTGTAAAACCGATGTGTTCGGATTTAGCTCGTTTCGGTCTAAAACAACTTGTTTCGTTGTATCAAGCACGAATACATGCTTTTCGCGCAGTTATAAGAGAAAAAAGGTTTGACGCGTATCAGAGGAATACTGTAAAACCGATGTGTTGTGATTTAGCTCGTTTTGGTCTAAAACAGCTTGTTTCGCTGTATTAAGCAAGAATACATGCTTTTCGCGCAGTTATAAGAGAAAACGTTTTGACGCGTGTCACAGGGACACTTGTAAAACCGATGTGTTCACATTTAGCTCGTTTCGGTCTCAAACAGCTTGTTTCGTCGTATTAAGCACAAATACATGCTTTTCGCGCATTTATAAGAGAAAAAGTTTTGACGCGTGTCACAGGGACACTTGTAAAACCGATGTGTTCAGATTTACCTCGTTTCGGTCTAAAACAGCTTGTTTCGTTGAACTAAGCACGAATACATGCTTTTCGCGCAGTTATAAGAGAAAACAGTTTTGACGCGTATCAGAGGAACACTTGTAATACCGATGTGTTGTGATTTACCTCGTTTCGGTCTAAAACAGCTTGTTTCGTTGAACTAAGCACGAATACATGCTTTTCGCGCAGTTATAAGAGAAAAAGTTTTGACGCGTATCAGAGGAAAACTTGTAAAACCGATGTGTTGTGATTTAGCTCGTTTCGGTCTAAAACAGCTTGTTTCGTTGAACTAAGCACGAATACATGCTTTTCGCGCAGTTATAAGAGAAAAAAGTTTTGACGCGTATCAGAGGAACACTTGTAAAGCCGATGTGTTGTGATTTAACTCGTTTCCTTCTAAAACAACTTGTTTCGCTGTATTAAGCAAGAATACATGCTTTTCGCGCAGTTATAAGAGAAAAAGTTTTGACGTGTGTCACAGGGACACTTGTAAAACCGATGTGTTCAGATTTAGCTCGTTTCGGTCTCAAACAGCTTGTTTCGTCGTATTAAGCACAAATACATGCTTTTCGCGCAGTTATAAGAGAAAAAGTTTAGAAGCGTATCAGAGGAACACTTGTAAAACCGATGTGTTGTGATTTAGCTCGTTTTGGTCTAAAACAGCTTGTTTCGCTGTATTAAGCAAGAATACATGCTTTTCGCGCAGTTATTAGAGAAAAAGTTTTGACACTTGTAATACCGATGTGTTGTGATTTGGCTCGTTTTGGTCTAAAACAGCTTGTTTCGTTGAACTAAGCAGGAATACATGCTTTTCGCGCAGTTATAAGAGAAAAAGTTTTGTCGCGCGTCACAGGGACACTTGTAAAATCGATGTGTTCAGATTTAGCTCGTTTCGGTCTAAAACAACTTGTTTCTTTGTATCAAGCACGAATACATGCTTTTCGCGCAGTTATAAGAGAAAAAAGTTTTGACGCGTATCAGAGGAATACTGTAAATCCGATGTGTTGTGGTTGAGCTCGCTTTGGTCTAAAACAGCTTGTTTCGCTGTATTAAGCACGAATACATGCTTTTCGCGCAGTTATAAGAGAAAAAAGTTTTGACGCGTATCAGAGGAATACTGTAAATCCGATGTGTTGTGGTTGAGCTCGTTTTGGTCTAAAACAGCTTGTTTCGCTGTATTAAGCAAGAATACATGCTTTTCGCGCAGTTATAAGAGAAAAAGTTTTGACGCGTGTCAGAGGAACACTTGTAAAACCGATGTGTTGTGATTTAGCTCGTTTCGGTCTAAAACAGCTTGTTTCGCTGTATGAAGCAAGAATACATGCTTTTCGCGAGTTATAAAAGAAAAAGTTTTGACGCGTGTCACAGGGACACTTGTAAAACCGATGTGTTCAGATTTAGCTCGTTTCGGTCTAAAACAGCTTGTTTCGTTGTATTAAGCACGAATACATGCTTTTCGCGCAGTTATAAGAGAAAGAGTTTAGACGTGTATCAGAGGAACACTTGGAAAACCGATGTGTTGTGATTTAGCTCGTTTCGGTCTAAAACAGCTTGTTTCGTTGTATCAAGCACGAATACATGCTTTTCGCGCAGTTATAAGAGAAAAAGTTTTGACGCGTATCAGAGGAAAACTTGTAAAACCGATGTGTTGTGATTTAGCTCGTTTCGGTCTAAAACAGCTTGTTTCGTTGTATTAAGCAAGAATACATGCTTTTCGCGCCGTTATAAGAGAAAAAGTTTTGACGCGTATCAGAGTAACACTTGTAAAACCGATGTGTTGTGATTTAGCTTGTTTCGGTTTAAAACAGCTTGTTTCGCTGTATTAAGCACGAATACATGCTTTTCGCGCAGTTATAAGAGAAAAAGTTTTGACGCGTGTCACAGGGACACTTGTAAAACCGATGTGTTGTGATTTAGCTCGTTTCGGTCTAAAACAGCTTGTTTCGTTGTATTAAGCAAGAATACATGCTTTTCGCGCAGTTATAAGAGAAAAAGTTTTGACGCGTGTCACAGGGACACTTGTAAAACAGATGTGTTCAGATTTACCTCGTTTCGGTCTAAAACAGCTTGTTTCGTTGAACTAAGCACGAATACATGCTTTTCGCGCAGTTATAAGAGAAAAAGTTTTGACGCGTATCAGAGGAACACTTGTAAAACCGATGTGTTGTGATTTAGCTTGTTTCGGTCTAAAACAGCTTGTTTCGCTGTATTAAGCAAGAATACATGCTTTTCTCGCAGTTATAATAAAAAAAGTTTTGACGCGTGTCACAGGGAGACTTGTAAAACCGATGTGTTGTGATTTAGCTCGTTTCGGTCTAAAACAGCTTGTTTCGTTGTATTAAGCAAGAATACATGCTTTTCGCGCCGTTATAAGAGAAAAAGTTTTGACGCGTATCAGAGTAACACTTGTAAAACCGATGTGTTGTGATTTAGCTCGTTTCGGTCTAAAACAGCTTGTTTCGTTGTATTAAGCAAGAAAACATGCTTTTCGCGCAGTTATAAGAGAAAAAAGTTTTGACGCGTATCAGAGGAACACTTGTAAAACCGATGTGTTGTGATTTAGCTCGTTTCGGTCCAAAACAGCTTGTTTCGTTGTATTAAGCAAGAATACATGCTTTTCGCGCAGTTATAAGAAAAAAAGTTTTGACGCGTATCAGAGGAACACTTGTAAAACCGATGTGTACAGATTTACATTTTTCGGAATAAAACAGCTTGTTTCGTTGTATTAAGCACGAATACATGCTTTTCGCGCAGTTATAAGAGAAAAAAGTTTTGACGCGTATCAGAGGAACACTTGTAAAACCGATGTGTTGTAATTTAGCTCGTTTCGGTTTAAAACAGCTTGTTTCGCTGTATTAAGCAAGAATACATGCTTTTCGCGCAGTTATAAGAGAAAAAGTTTTGACGTGTGTCACAGGGACACTTGTAAAACCGATGTGTTCAGATTTAGCTCGTTTCGGTCTCAAACAGCTTGTTTCGTCGTATTAAGCACAAATACATGCTTTTCGCGCAGTTATTAGAGAAAAAGTTTAGACGCGTATCAGAGGAACACTTGTAAAACCGATGTGTTGTGATTTAGCTCGTTTCGGTCTAAAACAGCTTGTTTCGTTGTATTAAGCAAGAATACATGCTTTTCGCGCAGTTATAAGAGAAAAAGTTTTGACGCGTGTCACAGGGACACTTGTAAAACCGATGTGTTCAGATTTAGCTCGTTTCGGTCTAAAACAACTTGTTTCGTCGTATTAAGCACGAATACATGCTTTTCGCGCAGTTATAAGAGAAAAAGTTTAGACGCGTATCAGAGGAACACTTGTAAAACCGATGTGTTGTGATTTAGCTCGTTTCGGTCTAAAACAGCTTGTTTCGCTGTATTAAGCAAGAATACATGCTTTTCGCGCAGTTATAAGTGAAAAAGTTTTGACGCGTGTCACAGGGACACTTGTAAAACCGATGTGTTCAGATTTAGCTCGTTTCGGTCTAAAACAGCTTGTTTCGTTGTATTAAGCACGAATACATGCTTTTCGCGCAGTTATAAGAGAAAGAGTTTAGACGTGTATCAGAGGAACACTTGGAAAACCGATGTGTTGTGATTTAGCTCGTTTCGGTCTAAAACAGCTTGTTTCGTTGTATTAAGCAAGAATACATGCTTTTCGCGCAGTTATAAGAGAAAAAGATTTGACGCGTATCAGAGGAACACTTGTAAAGCCAATGTGTTGCGATTTATCTCGTTTCGGTCTAAAACAGCTTGTTTCGCTGTATTAAGCAGGAATACATGCTTTTCGCGCAGTTATAAGAGAAAAAGTTTTAAAGGCGTGTCACAGGGACACTTGTAAAACCGATGTGTTGTGATTTAGCTCGTTTCGGTCTAAAACAGCTTGTTTCGGTGTATTAAGCAAGAATACATGCTTTTCGCGCAGTTATCAGAGAAAAAGTTTTGACGCGTATCAGAGGAACACTTGTAAAACCAATGTGTTCAGATTTACCTCGTTTCGGTCTAAAACAGCTTGTTTCGTTGAACTAAGCACGAATACATGCTTTTCGCGCAGTTATAAGAGAAAAAAGTTTTGACGCGTATCAGAGGAACACTTGTAAAGCCGATGTGTTGTGATTTAGCTCTTTTCGGTCTAAAACAGCATGTTTCGCTGTATTAAGCAGGAATACATGCTTTTCGCGCAGTTATAAGAGAAAAAGTTTTAAAGGCCTGTCACAGGGACACTTGTAAAACCGATGTGTTGTGATTTAGCTCGTTTCGGTCTAAAACAGCTTGTTTCGTTGTTTTAAGCACGAATACAAGCTTTTCGCGCAGTTATAAGAGAAAAAGTTTCGACGAGGATCACGTGGATACTTGTAAAACTGATGCGTTCAGATACAGCTCGCTTCGGTCTAAAACAGCTTGTTTCGCTGTATTAAGCAAGAATACATGCTTTTCGCGCAGTTATAAGAGAAAAAGTTTTGACGCGTGTCACAGGGACACTTGTAAAACCGATGTGTTCAGATTTACCTCGTTTCGGTCTAAAACAGCTTGTTTCGTTGAACTAAACACGAATACATGCTTTTCGCGCAGTTATAAGAGAAAACAGTTTTGACGCGTATCAGAGGAACACTTGTAATACCGATGTGTTGTGATTTAGCTCGTTTCGGTCTAAAACAGCTTGTTTCGCTGTATTAGGCAAGAATACATGCTTTTCTCGCAGTTATAATAGAAAAAGTTTTGACGCGTGTCACAGGGAGACTTGTAAAACCGATGTGTTGTGATTTAGCTCGTTTCGGTCTAAAACAGCTTGTTTCGTTGTATTAAGCAAGAATACATGCTTTTCGCGCCGTTATAAAAGAAAAAGTTTTGACGCGTATCAGAGTAACACTTGTAAAACCGATGTGTTGTGATTTAGCTCGTTTCGGTTTAAAACAGCTTGTTTCGCTGTATTAAGCAAGAATACATGCTTTTCGCGCAGTTATAAGAGAAAAAGTTTTGACGCGTGTCACAGGGACACTTGTAAAACCGATGTGTTCAGATTTAGCTCGTTTCGGTCTAAAACAACTTGTTTCGTTGTATCAAGCAGGAATACATGCTTTTCGCGCAGTTATAAGAGAAAAAAGGTTTGACGCGTATCAGAGGAATACTGTAAAACCGATGTGTTGTGATTTAGCTCGTTTTGGTCTAAAACAGCTTGTTTCGCTGTATTAAGCAAGAATACATGCTTTTCGCGCAGTTATAAGAGAAAACGTTTTGACGCGTGTCACAGGGACACTTGTAAAACCGATGTGTTCAGATTTAGCTCGTTTCGGTCTCAAACAGCTTGTTTCGTCGTATTAAGCACAAATACATGCTTTTCGCGCATTTATAAGAGAAAAAGTTCTGACGCGTGTCACAGGGACACTTGTAAAACCGATGTGTTCAGATTTACCCCGTTTCGGTCTAAAACAGCTTGTTTCGTTAGACTAAGCACGAATACATGCTTTTCGCGCAGTTATAAGAGAAAAAAGTTTTGACGCGTATCAGAGGAACACTTGTAAAACCGATGTGTTGTGATTTAGCTCGTTTCGGTCTAAAACAGCTTGTTTCGTTGTATTAAGCAAGAATACATGCTTTTCGCGCAGTTATAAGAAAAAAAGTTTTGACGCGTATCAGAGGAACACTTGTAAAACCGATGTGTACAGATTTACATTTTTCGGAATAAAACAGCTTGTTTCGTTGTATTAAGCACGAATACATGCTTTTCGCGCAGTTATAAGAGAAAAAAGTTTTGACGCGTATCAGAGGAACACTTGTAAAACCGATGTGTTGTAATTTAGCTCGTTTCGGTTTAAAACAGCTTGTTTCGCTGTATTAAGCAAGAAAACATGCTTTTCGCGCAGTTATAAGAGAAAAAGTTTTGACGTGTGTCACAGGGACACTTGTAAAACCGATGTGTTCAGATTTAGCTCGTTTCGGTCTCAAACAGCTTGTTTCGTCGTATTAAGCACAAATACATGCTTTTCGCGCAGTTATAAGAGAAAAAGTTTTGACGCGTATCAGAGGAACACTTGTAAAACCGATGTGTTGTGATTTAGCTCGTTTCGGTCTAAAACAGCTTGTTTCGCTGTATTAAGCAAGAATACATGCTTTTCGCGCAGTTATAAGAGAAAAAGTTTTGACGCGTCACACAGGGACACTTGTAAAACCGATGTGTTCAGATTTAGCTCGTTTCGGTCTAAAACAGCTTGTTTCGTTGTATTAAGCACGAATACATGCTTTTCGCGCAGTTATAAGAGAAAGAGTTTAGACGTGTATCAGAGGAACACTTGGAAAACCGATGTGTTGTGATTTAGCTCGTTTCGGTCTAAAACAGCTTGTTTCGTTGTATTAAGCAAGAATACATGCTTTTCGCGCAGTTATAAGAGAAAAAGATTTGACGCCTATCAGAGGAACACTTGTAAAGCCGATGTGTTGCGATTTATCTCGTTTCGGTCTAAAACAGCTTGTTTCGCTGTATTAAGCAGGAATACATGCTTTTCGCGCAGTTATAAGAGAAAAAGTTTTAAAGGCGTGTCACAGGGACACTTGTAAAACCGATGTGTTGTGATTTAGCTCGTTTCGGTCTAAAACAGCTTGTTTCGGTGTATTAAGCAAGAATACATGCTTTTCGCGCAGTTATCAGAGAAAAAGTTTTGACGCGTATCAGAGGAACACTTGTAAAACCAATGTGTTCAGATTTACCTCGTTTCGGTCTAAAACAGCTTGTTTCGTTGAACTAAGCAAGAATACATGCTTTTCGCCCAGTTATAAGAGAAAAAAGTTTTGACGCGTATCAGAGGAACACTTGTAAAGCCGATGTGTTGTGATTTAGCTCTTTTCGGTCTAAAACAGCATGTTTCGCTGTAATAAGCAGGAATACATGCTTTTCGCGCAGTTATAAGAGAAAACGTTTTAAAGGCCTGTCACAGGGACACTTGTAAAACCGATGTGTTGTGATTTAGCTCGTTTCGGTCTAAAACAGCTTGTTTCGTTGTATTAAGCAAGAATACATGCTTTTCGCGCAGTTATAAGAAAAAAAGTTTTGACGCGTATCACGTGGATACTTGTAAAACCGATGCGTTCAGATACAGCTCGTTTCGGTCTAAAACAGCTTGTTTCGTTTTATTAAGCATGAATACATGCTTTTCGCGCAGTTATAAGAGAAAAAGTTTTGACGCGTGTCACAGGGACACTTGTAAAACCGATGTGTTCAGATTTACCTCGTTTCGGTCTAAAACAGCTTGTTTCGTTGAACTAAGCACGAATACATGCTTTTCGCGCAGTTATAAGAGAAAACAGTTTTGACGCGTATCAGAGGAACACTTGTAATACCGATGTGTTGTGATTTAGCTCGTTTCGGTCTAAAACAGCTTGTTTCGCTGTAATAAGCAAGAATACATGCTTTTCTCGCAGTTATAATAGAAAAAGTTTTGACGCGTGTCACAGGGAGACTTGTAAAACCGATGTGTTGTGATTTAGCTCGTTTCGGTCTAAAACAGCTTGTTTCGTTGTATTAAGCAAGAATACATGCTTTTCGCGCCGTTATAAAAGAAAAAGTTTTGACGCGTATCAGAGTAACACTTGTAAAACCGATGTGTTGTGATTTAGCTCGTTTCGGTTTAAAACAGCTTGTTTCGCTGTATTAAGCAAGAATACATGCTTTTCGCGCAGTTATAAGAGAAAAAGTTTTGACGCGTGTCACAGGGACACTTGTAAAACCGATGTGTTCAGATTTAGCTCGTTTCGGTCTAAAACAACTTGTTTCGTTGTATCAAGCAGGAATACATGCTTTTCGCGCAGTTATAAGAGAAAAAAGGTTTGACGCGTATCAGAGGAATACTGTAAAACCGATGTGTTGTGATTTAGCTCGTTTTGGTCTAAAACAGCTTGTTTCGCTGTATTAAGCAAGAATACATGCTTTTCGCGCAGTTATAAGAGAAAACGTTTTGACGCGTGTCACAGGGACACTTGTAAAACCGATGTGTTCAGATTTAGCTCGTTTCGGTCTCAAACAGCTTGTTTCGTCGTATTAAGCACAAATACATGCTTTTCGCGCATTTATAAGAGAAAAAGTTTTGACGCGTGTCACAGGGACACTTGTAAAACAGATGTGTTCAGGTTTACCTCGTTTCGGTCTAAAACAGCTTGTTTCGTTGAACTAAGCACGAATACATGCTTTTCGCGCAGTTATAAGAGAAAAAGTTTTGACGCGTATCAGAGGAAAACTTGTAAAACCGATGTGTTGTGATTTAGCTCGTTTCGGTCTAAAACAGCTTGTTTCGTTGTATTAAGCAAGAATACATGCTTTTCGCGCCGTTATAAGAGAAAAAGTTTTGACGCGTATCAGAGTAACACTTGTAAAACCGATGTGTTGTGATTTAGCTCGTTTCGGTTTAAAACAGCTTGTTTCGCTGTATTAAGCAAGAATACATGCTTTTCGCGCAGTTATAAGAGAAAAAGTTTTGACGCGTGTCACAGGGACACTTGTAAAACCGATGTGTTCAGATTTAGCTCTTTTCGGTCTAAAACAGCTTGTTTCGTTGTATCAAGCACGAATACATGCTTTTCGCGCAGTTATATGAGAAAAAAGGTTTGACGCGTATCAGAGGAATACTGTAAAACCGATGTGTTGTGATTTAGCTCGTTTTGGTCTAAAACAGCTTGTTTCGCTGTATTAAGCAAGAATACGTGCTTTTCGCGCAGTTATAAGAGAAAAAGTTTTGACGCGTGTCACAGGGACACTTGTAAAACCGATGTGTTGTGATTTAGCTCGTTTTGGTCTAAAACAGCTTGTTTCGTTGTATTAAGCAAGAATACATGCTTTTCGCGCAGTTATAAGAGAAAAAGTTTTGACGCGTGTCACAGGGACACTTGTAAAACAGATGTGTTCAGATTTACCTCGTTTCGGTCTAAAACAGCTTGTTTCGTTGAACTAAGCACGAATACATGCTTTTCGCGCAGTTATAAGAGAAAAAGTTTTGACGCGTATCAGAGGAACACTTGTAAAACCGATGTGTTGTGATTTAGCTTGTTTCGGTCTAAAACAACTTGTTTCGCTGTATTAAGCAAGAATACATGCTTTTCTCGCAGTTATAATAGAAAAAGTTTTGACGCGTGTCACAGGGAGACTTGTAAAACCGATGTGTTGTGATTTAGCTCGTTTCGGTCTAAAACAGCTTGTTTCGTTGTATTAAGCAAGAATACATGCTTTTCGCGCCGTTATAAGAGAAAAAGTTTTGACGCGTATCAGAGTAACACTTGTAAAACCGATGTGTTGTGATTTAGCTCGTTTCGGTCTAAAACAGCTTGTTTCGTTGTATTAAGCAAGAATACATGCTTTTCGCGCAGTTATCAGAGAAAAAGTTTTGACGCCTATCAGAGGAACACTTGTAAAACCAATGTGCTCAGATTTACCTCGTTTCGGTCTAAAACAGCTTGTTTCGTTGAACTAAGCACGAATACATGCTTTTCGCGCAGTTATAAGAGAAAAAAGTTTTGACGCGTATCAGAGGAACACTTGTAAAGCCGATGTGTAGTGATTTAACTCTTTTCGGTCTAAAACAGCTTGTTTCGCTGTATTAAGCAGGAATACATGCTTTTCGCGCAGTTATAAGAGAAAAAGTTTTAAAGGCCTGTCAGAGGGACACTTGTAAAACCGATGTGTTGAGATTTACCCCGTTTCGGTCTAAAACAGCTTGTTTCGTTAGACTAAGCACGAATACATGCTTTTCGCGCAGTTATAAGAGAAAAAGTTTTGACGCGTATCAGAGGAACACTTGTAAAACCGATGTGTTGTGATTTAGCTCGTTTCCGTCTAAAACAACTTGTTTCGCTGTATTAAGCAAGAATACATGCTTTTCGCGCAGTTATAAGAGAAAAAGTTTTGACGTGTGTCACAGGGACACTTGTAAAACCGATGTGTTCAGATTTAGCTCGTTTCGGTCTCAAACAGCTTGTTTCGTCGTATTAAGCACAAATACATGCTTTTCGCGCAGTTATAAGAGAAAAAGTTTAGAAGCGTATCAGAGGAACACTTGTAAAACCGATGTGTTGTGATTTAGCTCGTTTCGGTCTAAAACAGCTTGTTTCGTTGTATTAAGCAAGAATACATGCTTTTCGCGCAGTTATAAGAGAAAAAGTTTTGACGCGTGTCACAGGGACACTTGTAAAACCGATGTGTTCAGATATACCTCGTTTCGGTCTAAAACAGCTTGTTTCGTTGAACTAAGCACGAATACATGCTTTTCGCGCAGTTATAAGAGAAAACAGTTTTGACGCGTATCAGAGGAACACTTGTAAAACCGATGTGTTGTGATTTAGCTCGTTTCGGTCTAAAACAGCTTGTTTCGCTGTATTAAGCAAGAATACATGCTTTTCTCGCAGTTATAATAGAAAAAGATTTGACGCGTGTCACAGGGAGACTTGTAAAACCGATGTGTTGTGATTTAGCTCGTTTCGGTCTAAAACAGCTTGTTTCGTTGTATTAAGCAAGAATACATGCTTTTCGCGCAGTTATAAGAGAAAAAGTTTTGACGCGTGTCACAGGGACACTTGTAAAACCGATGTGTTCAGATTTAGCTCGTTTCGGTCTAAAACAACTTGTTTCGTTGTATCAAGCACGAATACATGCTTTTCGCGCAGTTATAAGAGAAAAAAGGTTTGACGCGTATCAGAGGAATACTGTAAAACCGATGTGTTGTGATTAAGCTCGTTTTGGTCTAAAACAGCTTGTTTCGCTGTAATAAGCAAGAATACATGCTTTTCGCGCAGTTATAAGAGAAAAAGTTTTGACGCGTGTCACAGGGACACTTGTAAAACAGATGTGTTCAGATTTACCTCGTTTTGGTCTAAAACAGCTTGTTTCGTTGAACTAAGCACGAATACATGCTTTTCGCGCAGTTATAAGAGAAAAAGTTTTGACGCGTATCAGAGGAACACTTGTAAAACCGATGTGTTGTGATTTAGGTCGTTTCGGTCTAAAACAGCTTGTTTCGCTGTATTAAGCAAGAATACATGCTTTTCGCGCAGTTATAAGAGAAAAAGTTTTGACGCGTGTCACAGGGACACTTGTAAAACCGATGTGTTCAGATTTAGCTCGTTTCGGTCTAAAACAACTTGTTTCGTTGTATCAAGCACGAATACATGCTTTTCGCGCAGTTATAAGAGAAAAAAGTTTTGACTCGTATCAGAGGAATACTGTAAAACCGATGTTTTGTGGTTGAGCTCGTTTTGGTCTAAAACAGCTTGTTTCGCTGTATTAAGCAAGAATACATGCTTTTCGCGCAGTTATAAGAGAAAAAGTTTTGACGCGTGTCACAGGGACACTTGTAAAACCGATGTGTTCAGATTTAGCTCGTTTCGGTCTAAAACAGCTTGTTTCGTCGTATTAAGCACGAATACATGCTTTCCGCGCAGTTATAAGAGAAAAAGTTTAGACGCGTATCAGAGGAACACTTGTAAAACCGATGTGTTGTGATTTAGCTCGTTTCGGTCTAAAACAGCTTGTTTCGTTGTATTAAGCAAGAATACATGCTTTTCGCGCAGTTATAAGAGAAAAAGTTTAGACGCGTATCAGAGGAACACTTGTAAAACCGATGTGTTGTGATTTAGCTCGTTTCGGTCTAAAACAGCTTGTTTCGTTGTATTAAGCAAGAATACATGCTTTTCGCGCAGTTATCAGGGAAAAATTTTTAAGCGTATCAGAGGAACACTTGTAAAACCAATGTGTTCAGATTTATCTCGTTTCGGTCTAAAACAGCTTGTTTCGTTGAACTAAGCACGAATACATGCTTTTCGCGCAGTTATAAGAGAAAAAGTTTTGACGCGTATCAGAGGAACACTTGTAAAACCGATGTGTTGTGATTTAGCTCGTTTCGGTCTAAAACAGCTTGTTTCGTTGTATTAAGCAAGAATACATGCTTTTCGCGCAGTTATAAGAAAAAAAGTTTTGACGCGTATCAGAGGAACACTTGTAAAACCGATGTGTACAGATTTACCTCTTTTCGGACTAAAACAGCTTGTTTCGTTGTATTAAGCACGAATACATGCTTTTCGCGCAGTTATAAGAGAAAAAGTTTTGGCGCGTGTCACAGGGACACTTGTAAAACCGATGTGTTCAGATTTAGCTCGTTTCGGTCTAAAACAACTTGTTTCGTTGTATCAAGCACGAATACATGCTTTTCGCGCAGTTATAAGAGAAAAAAGTTTTGACGCCTATCAGAGGAATACTGTAAAACCGATGTGTTGCGATTTATCTCGTTTCGGTCTAAAACAGCTTGTTTCGCTGTATTAAGCAAGAATACATGCTTTTCGCGCAGTTATAAGAGAAAAAGTTTTGACGCCTGTCACAGGGACACTTGTAAAACCGATGTGTTCAAATTTAGCTCGTTTCGGTCTAAAACAGCTTGTTTCCTTGTATTAAGCAAGAATACATGCTTTTCGCGCAGTTATAAGTGAAAAAGTTTTGACGCGTGTCACAGGGACACTTGTAAAACCGATGTGTTCAGATTTAGCTCGTTTCGGTCTAAAACAGCTTGTTTCGTTGTATTAAGCACGAATACATGCTTTTCGCGCAGTTATAAGAGAAAGAGTTTAGACGTGTATCAGAGGAACACTTGGAAAACCGATGTGTTGTGATTTAGCTCGTTTCGGTCTAAAACAGCTTGTTTCGTTGTATTAAGCAAGAATACATGCTTTTCGCGCAGTTATAAGAGAAAAAGATTTGACGCGTATCAGAGGAACACTTGTAAAGCCGATGTGTTGCGATTTATCTCGTTTCGGTCTAAAACAGCTTGTTTCGCTGTATTAAGCAGGAATACATGCTTTTCGCGCAGTTATAAGAGAAAAAGTTTTAAAGGCGTGTCACAGGGACACTTGTAAAACCGATGTGTTGTGATTTAGCTCGTTTCGGTCTAAAACAGCTTGTTTCGGTGTATTAAGCAAGAATACATGCTTTTCGCGCAGTTATCAGAGAAAAAGTTTTGACGCGTATCAGAGGAACACTTGTAAAACCAATGTGTTCAGATTTACCTCGTTTCGGTCTAAAACAGCTTGTTTCGTTGAACTAAGCACGAATACATGCTTTTCGCGCAGTTATAAGAGAAAAAAGTTTTGACGCGTATCAGAAGAACACTTGTAAAGCCGATGTGTTGTGATTTAGCTCTTTTCGGTCTAAAACAGCATGTTTCGCTGTATTAAGCAGGAATACATGCTTTTCGCGCAGTTATAAGAGAAAAAGTTTTGACGCGTGTCACAGGGACACTTGTAAAACAGATGTGTTCAGATTTACCTCGTTTTGGTCTAAAACAGCTTGTTTCGTTGAACTAAGCACGAATACATGCTTTTCGCGCAGTTATAAGAGAAAAAGTTTTGACGCGTATCAGAGGAACACTTGTAAAACCGATGTGTTGTGATTTAGCTCGTTTCGGTCTAAAACAGCTTGTTTCGCTGTATTAAGCAAGAATACATGCTTTTCGCGCAGTTATAAGAGAAAAAGTTTTGACGCGTGTCACAGGGACACTTGTAAAACCGATGTGTTCAGATTTAGCTCGTTTCGGTCTAAAACAACTTGTTTCGTTGTATCAAGCACGAATACATGCTTTTCGCGCAGTTATAAGAGAAAAAAGTTTTGACTCGTATCAGAGGAATACTGTAAAACCGATGTTTTGTGGTTGAGCTCGTTTTGGTCTAAAACAGCTTGTTTCGCTGTATTAAGCAAGAATACATGCTTTTCGCGCAGTTATAAGAGAAAAAGTTTTGACGCGTGTCACAGGGACACTTGTAAAACCGATGTGTTCAGATTTAGCTCGTTTCGGTCTAAAACAGCTTGTTTCGTCGTATTAAGCACGAATACATGCTTTCCGCGCAGTTATAAGAGAAAAAGTTTAGACGCGTATCAGAGGAACACTTGTAAAACCGATGTGTTGTGATTTAGCTCGTTTCGGTCTAAAACAGCTTGTTTCGTTGTATTAAGCAAGAATACATGCTTTTCGTGCAGTTATAAGAGAAAAAGTTTAGACGCGTATCAGAGGAACACTTGTAAAACCGATGTGTTGTGATTTAGCTCGTTTCGGTCTAAAACAGCTTGTTTCGTTGTATTAAGCAAGAATACATGCTTTTCGCGCAGTTATCAGGGAAAAATTTTTAAGCGTATCAGAGGAACACTTGTAAAACCAATGTGTTCAGATTTATCTCGTTTCGGTCTAAAACAGCTTGTTTCGTTGAACTAAGCACGAATACATGCTTTTCGCGCAGTTATAAGAGAAAAAGTTTTGACGCGTATCAGAGGAACACTTGTAAAACCGATGTGTTGTGATTTAGCTCGTTTCGGTCTAAAACAGCTTGTTTCGTTGTATTAAGCAAGAATACATGCTTTTCGCGCAGTTATAAGAAAAAAAGTTTTGACGCGTATCAGAGGAACACTTGTAAAACCGATGTGTACAGATTTACCTCTTTTCGGACTAAAACAGCTTGTTTCGTTGTATTAAGCACGAATACATGCTTTTCGCGCAGTTATAAGAGAAAAAGTTTTGGCGCGTGTCACAGGGACACTTGTAAAACCGATGTGTTCAGATTTAGCTCGTTTCGGTCTAAAACAACTTGTTTCGTTGTATCAAGCACGAATACATGCTTTTCGCGCAGTTATAAGAGAAAAAAGTTTTGACGCGTATCAGAGGAATACTGTAAAACCGATGTATTGCGATTTATCTCGTTTCGGTCTAAAACAGCTTGTTTCGCTGTATTAAGCAAGAATACATGCTTTTCGCGCAGTTATAAGAGAAAAAGTTTTGACGCCTGTCACAGGGACACTTGTAAAACCGATGTGTTCAAATTTAGCTCGTTTCGGTCTAAAACAGCTTGTTTCGTTGTATTAAGCACGAATACATGCTTTTCGCGCAGTTATAAGATAAAAAGATTAGACGCGTATCAGAGGAACACTTGTAAAACCGATGTGTTGTGATTTAGCTCGTTTCGGTCTAAAACAGCTTGTTTCCTTGTATTAAGCAAGAATACATGCTTTTCGCGCAGTTATAAGTGAAAAAGTTTTGACGCGTGTCACAGGGACACTTGTAAAACCGATGTGTTCAGATTTAGCTCGTTTCGGTCTAAAACAGCTTGTTTCGTTGTATTAAGCACGAATACATGCTTTTCGCGCAGTTATAAGAGAAAGAGTTTAGACGTGTATCAGAGGAACACTTGGAAAACCGATGTGTTGTGATTTAGCTCGTTTCGGTCTAAAACAGCTTGTTTCGTTGTATTAAGCAAGAATACATGCTTTTCGCGCAGTTATAAGAGAAAAAGATTTGACGCGTATCAGAGGAACACTTGTAAAGCCGATGTGTTGCGATTTATCTCGTTTCGGTCTAAAACAGCTTGTTTCGCTGTATTAAGCAGGAATACATGCTTTTCGCGCAGTTATAAGAGAAAAAGTTTTAAAGGCGTGTCACAGGGACACTTGTAAAACCGATGTGTTGTGATTTAGCTCGTTTCGGTCTAAAACAGCTTGTTTCGGTGTATTAAGCAAGAATACATGCTTTTCGCGCAGTTATCAGAGAAAAAGTTTTGACGCGTATCAGAGGAACACTTGTAAAACCAATGTGTTCAGATTTACCTCGTTTCGGTCTAAAACAGCTTGTTTCGTTGAACTAAGCACGAATACATGCTTTTCGCGCAGTTATAAGAGAAAAAAGTTTTGACGCGTATCAGAAGAACACTTGTAAAGCCGATGTGTTGTGATTTAGCTCTTTTCGGTCTAAAACAGCATGTTTCGCTGTATTAAGCAGGAATACATGCTTTTCGCGCAGTTATAAGAGAAAAAGTTTTAAAGGCCTGTCACAGGGACACTTGTAAAACCGATGTGTTGTGATTTAGCTCGTTTCGGTCTAAAACAGCTTGTTTCGTTGTTTTAAGCACGAATACAAGCTTTTCGCGCAGTTATAAGAGAAAAAGTTTCGACGAGGATCACGTGGATACTTGTAAAACTGATGCGTTCAGATACAGCTCGCTTCGGTCTAAAACAGCTTGTTTCGCTGTATTAAGCAAGAATACATGCTTTTCGCGCAGTTATAAGAGAAAAAGTTTTGACGCGTGTCACAGGGACACTTGTAAAACCGATGTGTTCAGATTTACCTCGTTTCGGTCTAAAACAGCTTGTTTCGTTGAACTAAGCACGAATACATGCTTTTCGCGCAGTTATAAGAAAAAACAGTTTTGACGCGTATCAGAGGAACACTTGTAATACCGATGTGTTGTGATTTAGCTCGTTTCGGTCTAAAACAGCTTGTTTCGCTGTATTAGGCAAGAATACATGCTTTTCTCGCAGTTATAATAGAAAAAGTTTTGACGCGTGTCACAGAGAGACTTGTAAAACCGATGTGTTGTGATTTAGCTCGTTTCGGTATAAAACAGCTTGTTTCGTTGTATTAAGCAAGAATACATGCTTTTCGCGCCGTTATAAAAGAAAAAGTTTTGACGCGTATCAGAGTAACACTTGTAAAACCGATGTGTTGTGATTTAGCTCGTTTCGGTTTAAAACAGCTTGTTTCGCTGTATTAAGCAAGAATACATGCTTTTCGCGCAGTTATAAGAGAAAAAGTTTTGACGCGTGTCACAGGGACACTTGTAAAACCGATGTGTTCAGATTTAGCTCGTTTCGGTCTAAAACAACTTGTTTCGTTGTATCAAGCACGAATACATGCTTTTCGCGCAGTTATAAGAGAAAAAAGGTTTGACGCGTATCAGAGGAATACTGTAAAACCGATGTGTTGTGATTTAGCTCGTTTTGGTCTAAAACAGCTTGTTTCGCTGTATTAAGCAAGAATACATGCTTTTCGCGCAGTTATAAGAGAAAACGTTTTGACGCGTGTCACAAGGACACTTGTAAAACCGATGTGTTCAGATTTAGCTCGTTTCGGTCTCAAACAGCTTGTTTCGTCGTATTAAGCACAAATACATGCTTTTCGCGCATTTATAAGAGAAAAAGTTCTGACGCGTGTCACAGGGACACTTGTAAAACAGAT
The DNA here is from genome assembly GCF_052857255.1 of Amblyomma americanum. Lineage (NCBI taxonomy): Eukaryota > Metazoa > Arthropoda > Arachnida > Ixodida > Ixodidae > Amblyomma > Amblyomma americanum. The sequence continues at coordinate 35,078 of NW_027526722.1, read as the reverse complement.
GTGTTCAGATTTACCTCGTTTCGGTCTAAAACAGCTTGTTTCGCTGTATTAAGCAAGAATACATGCTTTTCGCGCAGTTATAAGAGAAAAAGTTTTGACGCGTGTCACAGGGACACTTGTAAAACCGATGTGTTCAGATTTACCCCGTTTCGGTCTAAAACAGCTTGTTTCGTTAGACTAAGCACGAATACATGCTTTTCGCGCAGTTATAAGAGAAAAAAGTTTTGACGCGTATCAGAGGAACACTTGTAAAACCGATGTGTTGTGATTTAGCTCGTTTCGGTCTAAAACAGCTTGTTTCGTTGTATTAAGCAAGAATACATGCTTTTCGCGCAGTTATAAGAAAAAAAGTTTTGACGCGTATCAGAGGAACACTGGTAAAACCGATGTGTACAGATCTACATTTTTCGGAATAAAACAGCTTGTTTCGTTGAACTAAGCACGAATACATGCTTTTCGCGCAGTTATAAGAGAAAACAGTTTTGACGCGTATCAGAGGAACACTTGTAAAACCGATGTGTTGTGATTTAGCTCGTTTCGGTCTAAAACAGCTTGTTTCGCTGTATTAAGCAAGAATACATGCTTTTCTCGCAGTTATAATAGAAAAAGTTTTGACGCGTGTCACAGGGAGACTTGTAAAACCGATGTGTTGTGATTTAGCTCGTTTCGGTCTAAAACAGCTTGTTTCGTTGTATTAAGCAAGAATACATGCTTTTCGCGCAGTTATAAGAGAAAAAGTTTTGACGCGTGTCACAGGGACACTTGTAAAACCGATGTGTTCAGATTTAGCTCGTTTCGGTCTAAAACAACTTGTTTCGTTGTATCAAGCACGAATACATGCTTTTCGCGCAGTTATAAGAGAAAAAAGGTTTGACGCGTATCAGAGGAATACTGTAAAACCGATGTGTTGTGATTAAGCTCGTTTTGGTCTAAAACAGCTTGTTTCGCTGTATTAAGCAAGAATACATGCTTTTCGCGCAGTTATAAGAGAAAAAGTTTTGACGCGTGTCACAGGGACACTTGTAAAACAGATGTGTTCAGATTTACCTCGTTTTGGTCTAAAACAGCTTGTTTCGTTGAACTAAGCACGAATACATGCTTTTCGCGCAGTTATAAGAGAAAAAGTTTTGACGCGTATCAGAGGAACACTTGTAAAACCGATGTGTTGTGATTTAGCTCGTTTCGGTCTAAAACAGCTTGTTTCGCTGTATTAAGCAAGAATACATGCTTTTCGCGCAGTTATAAGAGAAAAAGTTTTGACGCGTGTCACAGGGACACTTGTAAAACCGATGTGTTCAGATTTAGCTCGTTTCGGTCTAAAACAACTTGTTTCGTTGTATCAAGCACGAATACATGCTTTTCGCGCAGTTATAAGAGAAAAAAGTTTTGACTCGTATCAGAGGAATACTGTAAAACCGATGTTTTGTGGTTGAGCTCGTTTTGGTCTAAAACAGCTTGTTTCGCTGTATTAAGCAAGAATACATGCTTTTCGCGCAGTTATAAGAGAAAAAGTTTTGACGCGTGTCACAGGGACACTTGTAAAACCGATGTGTTCAGATTTAGCTCGTTTCGGTCTAAAACAGCTTGTTTCGTCGTATTAAGCACGAATACATGCTTTCCGCGCAGTTATAAGAGAAAAAGTTTAGACGCGTATCAGAGGAACACTTGTAAAACCGATGTGTTGTGATTTAGCTCGTTTCGGTCTAAAACAGCTTGTTTCGTTGTATTAAGCAAGAATACATGCTTTTCGCGCAGTTATAAGAGAAAAAGTTTAGACGCGTATCAGAGGAACACTTGTAAAACCGATGTGTTGTGATTTAGCTCGTTTCGGTCTAAAACAGCTTGTTTCGTTGTATTAAGCAAGAATACATGCTTTTCGCGCAGTTATCAGGGAAAAATTTTTAAGCGTATCAGAGGAACACTTGTAAAACCAATGTGTTCAGATTTATCTCGTTTCGGTCTAAAACAGCTTGTTTCGTTGAACTAAGCACGAATACATGCTTTTCGCGCAGTTATAAGAGAAAAAGTTTTGACGCGTATCAGAGGAACACTTGTAAAACCGATGTGTTGTGATTTAGCTCGTTTCGGTCTAAAACAGCTTGTTTCGTTGTATTAAGCAAGAATACATGCTTTTCGCGCAGTTATAAGAAAAAAAGTTTTGACGCGTATCAGAGGAACACTTGTAAAACCGATGTGTACAGATTTACCTCTTTTCGGACTAAAACAGCTTGTTTCGTTGTATTAAGCACGAATACATGCTTTTCGCGCAGTTATAAGAGAAAAAGTTTTGGCGCGTGTCACAGGGACACTTGTAAAACCGATGTGTTCAGATTTAGCTCGTTTCGGTCTAAAACAACTTGTTTCGTTGTATCAAGCACGAATACATGCTTTTCGCGCAGTTATAAGAGAAAAAAGTTTTGACGCGTATCAGAGGAATACTGTAAAACCGATGTGTTGCGATTTATCTCGTTTCGGTCTAAAACAGCTTGTTTCGCTGTATTAAGCAAGAATACATGCTTTTCGCGCAGTTATAAGAGAAAAAGTTTTGACGCCTGTCACAGGGACACTTGTAAAACCGATGTGTTCAAATTTAGCTCGTTTCGGTCTAAAACAGCTTGTTTCCTTGTATTAAGCAAGAATACATGCTTTTCGCGCAGTTATAAGTGAAAAAGTTTTGACGCGTGTCACAGGGACACTTGTAAAACCGATGTGTTCAGATTTAGCTCGTTTCGGTCTAAAACAGCTTGTTTCGTTGTATTAAGCACGAATACATGCTTTTCGCGCAGTTATAAGAGAAAGAGTTTAGACGTGTATCAGAGGAACACTTGGAAAACCGATGTGTTGTGATTTAGCTCGTTTCGGTCTAAAACAGCTTGTTTCGTTGTATTAAGCAAGAATACATGCTTTTCGCGCAGTTATAAGAGAAAAAGATTTGACGCGTATCAGAGGAACACTTGTAAAGCCGATGTGTTGCGATTTATCTCGTTTCGGTCTAAAACAGCTTGTTTCGCTGTATTAAGCAGGAATACATGCTTTTCGCGCAGTTATAAGAGAAAAAGTTTTAAAGGCGTGTCACAGGGACACTTGTAAAACCGATGTGTTGTGATTTAGCTCGTTTCGGTCTAAAACAGCTTGTTTCGGTGTATTAAGCAAGAATACATGCTTTTCGCGCAGTTATCAGAGAAAAAGTTTTGACGCGTATCAGAGGAACACTTGTAAAACCAATGTGTTCAGATTTACCTCGTTTCGGTCTAAAACAGCTTGTTTCGTTGAACTAAGCACGAATACATGCTTTTCGCGCAGTTATAAAAGAAAAAAGTTTTGACGCGTATCAGAAGAACACTTGTAAAGCCGATGTGTTGTGATTTAGCTCTTTTCGGTCTAAAACAGCATGTTTCGCTGTATTAAGCAGGAATACATGCTTTTCGCGCAGTTATAAGAGAAAAAGTTTTGACGCGTGTCACAGGGACACTTGTAAAACAGATGTGTTCAGATTTACCTCGTTTTGGTCTAAAACAGCTTGTTTCGTTGAACTAAGCACGAATACATGCTTTTCGCGCAGTTATAAGAGAAAAAGTTTTGACGCGTATCAGAGGAACACTTGTAAAACCGATGTGTTGTGATTTAGCTCGTTTCGGTCTAAAACAGCTTGTTTCGCTGTATTAAGCAAGAATACATGCTTTTCGCGCAGTTATAAGAGAAAAAGTTTTGACGCGTGTCACAGGGACACTTGTAAAACCGATGTGTTCAGATTTAGCTCGTTTCGGTCTAAAACAACTTGTTTCGTTGTATCAAGCACGAATACATGCTTTTCGCGCAGTTATAAGAGAAAAAAGTTTTGACTCGTATCAGAGGAATACTGTAAAACCGATGTTTTGTGGTTGAGCTCGTTTTGGTCTAAAACAGCTTGTTGCGCTGTATTAAGCAAGAATACATGCTTTTCGCGCAGTTATAAGAGAAAAAGTTTTGACGCGTGTCACAGGGACACTTGTAAAACCGATGTGTTCAGATTTAGCTCGTTTCGGTCTAAAACAGCTTGTTTCGTCGTATTAAGCACGAATACATGCTTTCCGCGCAGTTATAAGAGAAAAAGTTTAGACGCGTATCAGAGGAACACTTGTAAAACCGATGTGTTGTGATTTAGCTCGTTTCGGTCTAAAACAGCTTGTTTTGTTGTATTAAGCAAGAATACATGCTTTTCGCGCAGTTATAAGAGAAAAAGTTTAGACGCGTATCAGAGGAACACTTGTAAAACCGATGTGTTGTGATTTAGCTCGTTTCGGTCTAAAACAGCTTGTTTCGTTGTATTAAGCAAGAATACATGCTTTTCGCGCAGTTATCAGGGAAAAATTTTTAAGCGTATCAGAGGAACACTTGTAAAACCAATGTGTTCAGATTTATCTCGTTTCGGTCTAAAACAGCTTGTTTCGTTGAACTAAGCACGAATACATGCTTTTCGCGCAGTTATAAGAGAAAAAGTTTTGACGCGTATCAGAGGAACACTTGTAAAACCGATGTGTTGTGATTTAGCTCGTTTCGGTCTAAAACAGCTTGTTTCGTTGTATTAAGCAAGAATACATGCTTTTCGCGCAGTTATAAGAAAAAAAGTTTTGACGCGTATCAGAGGAACACTTGTAAAACCGATGTGTACAGATTTACCTCTTTTCGGGCTAAAACAGCTTGTTTCGTTGTATTAAGCACGAATACATGCTTTTCGCGCAGTTATAAGAAAAAAAGTGTTGGCGCGTGTCACAGGGACACTTGTAAAACCGATGTGTTCAGATTTAGCTCGTTTCGGTCTAAAACAACTTGTTTCGTTGTATCAAGCACGAATACATGCTTTTCGCGCAGTTATAAGAGAAAGAGTTTAGACGTGTATCAGAGGAACACTTGGAAAACCGATGTGTTGTGATTTAGCTCGTTTCGGTCTAAAACAGCTTGTTTCGTTGTATTAAGCAAGAATACATGCTTTTCGCGCAGTTATAAGAGAAAAAGATTTGACGCGTATCAGAGGAACACTTGTAAAGCCGATGTGTTGCGATTTATCTCGTTTCGGTCTAAAACAGCTTGTTTCGCTGTATTAAGCAGGAATACATGCTTTTCGCGCAGTTATAAGAGAAAAAGTTTTAAAGGCGTGTCACAGGGACACTTGTAAAACCGATGTGTTGTGATTTAGCTCGTTTCGGTCTAAAACAGCTTGTTTGGGTGTATTAAGCAAGAATACATGCTTTTCGCGCAGTTATCAGAGAAAAAGTTTTGACGCGTATCAGAGGAACACTTGTAAAACCAATGTGTTCAGATTTACCTCGTTTCGGTCTAAAACAGCTTGTTTCGTTGAACTAAGCACGAATACATGCTTTTCGCGCAGTTATAAGAGAAAAAAGTTTTGACGCGTATCAGAAGAACACTTGTAAAGCCGATGTGTTGTGATTTAGCTCTTTTCGGTCTAAAACAGCATGTTTCGCTGTATTAAGCAGGAATACATGCTTTTCGCGCAGTTATAAGAGAAAAAGTTTTAAAGGCCTGTCACAGGGACACTTGTAAAACCGATGTGTTGTGATTTAGCTCGTTTCGGTCTAAAACAGCTTGTTTCGTTGTTTTAAGCACGAATACAAGCTTTTCGCGCAGTTATAAGAGAAAAAGTTTCGACGAGGATCACGTGGATACTTGTAAAACTGATGCGTTCAGATACAGCTCGCTTCGGTCTAAAACAGCTTGTTTCGCTGTATTAAGCAAGAATACATGCTTTTCGCGCAGTTATAAGAGAAAAAGTTTTGACGCGTGTCACAGGGACACTTGTAAAACCGATGTGTTCAGATTTACCTCGTTTCGGTCTAAAACAGCTTGTTTCGTTGAACTAAGCACGAATACATGCTTTTCGCGCAGTTATAAGAGAAAACAGTTTTGACGCGTATCAGAGGAACACTTGTAATACCGATGTGTTGTGATTTAGCTCGTTTCGGTCTAAAACAGCTTGTTTCGCTGTATTAGGCAAGAATACATGCTTTTCTCGCAGTTATAATAGAAAAAGTTTTGACGCGTGTCACAGAGAGACTTGTAAAACCGATGTGTTGTGATTTAGCTCGTTTCGGTATAAAACAGCTTGTTTCGTTGTATTAAGCAAGAATACATGCTTTTCGCGCCGTTATAAAAGAAAAAGTTTTGACGCGTATCAGAGTAACACTTGTAAAACCGATGTGTTGTGATTTAGCTCGTTTCGGTTTAAAACAGCTTGTTTCGCTGTATTAAGCAAGAATACATGCTTTTCGCGCAGTTATAAGAGAAAAAGTTTTGACGCGTGTCACAGGGACACTTGTAAAACCGATGTGTTCAGATTTAGCTCGTTTCGGTCTAAAACAACTTGTTTCGTTGTATCAAGCACGAATACATGCTTTTCGCGCAGTTATAAGAGAAAAAAGGTTTGACGCGTATCAGAGGAATACTGTAAAACCGATGTGTTGTGATTTAGCTCGTTTTGGTCTAAAACAGCTTGTTTCGCTGTATTAAGCAAGAATACATGCTTTTCGCGCAGTTATAAGAGAAAACGTTTTGACGCGTGTCACAAGGACACTTGTAAAACCGATGTGTTCAGATTTAGCTCGTTTCGGTCTCAAACAGCTTGTTTCGTCGTATTAAGCACAAATACATGCTTTTCGCGCATTTATAAGAGAAAAAGTTCTGACGCGTGTCACAAGGACACTTGTAAAACAGATGTGTTCAGATTTACCTCGTTTCGGTCTAAAACAGCTTGTTTCGCTGTATTAAGCAAGAATACATGCTTTTCGCGCAGTTATAAGAGAAAAAGTTTTGACGCGTGTCACAGGGACACTTGTAAAACCGATGTGTTCAGATTTACCCCGTTTCGGTCTAAAACAGCTTGTTTCGTTAGACTAAGCACGAATACATGCTTTTCGCGCAGTTATAAGAGAAAAAAGTTTTGACGCGTATCAGAGGAACACTTGTAAAACCGATGTGTTGTGATTTAGCTCGTTTCGGTCTAAAACAGCTTGTTTCGTTGTATTAAGCAAGAATACATGCTTTTCGCGCAGTTATAAGAAAAAAAGTTTTGACGCGTATCAGAGGAACACTGGTAAAACCGATGTGTACAGATCTACATTTTTCGGAATAAAACAGCTTGTTTCGTTGAACTAAGCACGAATACATGCTTTTCGCGCAGTTATAAGAGAAAACAGTTTTGACGCGTATCAGAGGAACACTTGTAAAACCGATGTGTTGTGATTTAGCTCGTTTCGGTCTAAAACAGCTTGTTTCGCTGTATTAAGCAAGAATACATGCTTTTCTCGCAGTTATAATAGAAAAAGTTTTGACGCGTGTCACAGGGAGACTTGTAAAACCGATGTGTTGTGATTTAGCTCGTTTCGGTCTAAAACAGCTTGTTTCGTTGTATTAAGCAAGAATACATGCTTTTCGCGCAGTTATAAGAGAAAAAGTTTTGACGCGTGTCACAGGGACACTTGTAAAACCGATGTGTTCAGATTTAGCTCGTTTCGGTCTAAAACAACTTGTTTCGTTGTATCAAGCACGAATACATGCTTTTCGCGCAGTTATAAGAGAAAAAAGGTTTGACGCGTATCAGAGGAATACTGTAAAACCGATGTGTTGTGATTAAGCTCGTTTTGGTCTAAAACAGCTTGTTTCGCTGTATTAAGCAAGAATACATGCTTTTCGCGCAGTTATAAGAGAAAACGTTTGACGCGTGTCACAGGGACACTTGTAAAACAGATGTGTTCAGATTTACCTCGTTTTGGTCTAAAACAGCTTGTTTCGTTGAACTAAGCACGAATACATGCTTTTCGCGCAGTTATAAGAGAAAAAGTTTTGACGCGTATCAGAGGAACACTTGTAAAACCGATGTGTTGTGATTTAGCTCGTTTCGGTCTAAAACAGCTTGTTTCGCTGTATTAAGCAAGAATACATGCTTTTCGCGCAGTTATAAGAGAAAAAGTTTTGACGCGTGTCACAGGGACACTTGTAAAACCGATGTGTTCAGATTTAGCTCGTTTCGGTCTAAAACAACTTGTTTCGTTGTATCAAGCACGAATACATGCTTTTCGCGCAGTTATAAGAGAAAAAAGTTTTGACTCGTATCAGAGGAATACTGTAAAACCGATGTTTTGTGGTTGAGCTCGTTTTGGTCTAAAACAGCTTGTTTCGCTGTATTAAGCAAGAATACATGCTTTTCGCGCAGTTATAAGAGAAAAAGTTTTGACGCGTGTCACAGGGACACTTGTAAAACCGATGTGTTCAGATTTAGCTCGTTTCGGTCTAAAACAGCTTGTTTCGTCGTATTAAGCACGAATACATGCTTTCCGCGCAGTTATAAGAGAAAAAGTTTAGACGCGTATCAGAGGAACACTTGTAAAACCGATGTGTTGTGATTTAGCTCGTTTCGGTCTAAAACAGCTTGTTTCGTTGTATTAAGCAAGAATACATGCTTTTCGCGCAGTTATAAGAGAAAAAGTTTAGACGCGTATCAGAGGAACACTTGTAAAACCGATGTGTTGTGATTTAGCTCGTTTCGGTCTAAAACAGCTTGTTTCGTTGTATTAAGCAAGAATACATGCTTTTCGCGCAGTTATCAGGGAAAAATTTTTAAGCGTATCAGAGGAACACTTGTAAAACCAATGTGTTCAGATTTATCTCGTTTCGGTCTAAAACAGCTTGTTTCGTTGAACTAAGCAGGAATACATGCTTTTCGCGCAGTTATAAGAGAAAAAGTTTTGACGCGTATCAGAGGAACACTTGTAAAACCGATGTGTTGTGATTTAGCTCGTTTCGGTCTAAAACAGCTTGTTTCGTTGTATTAAGCAAGAATACATGCTTTTCGCGCAGTTATAAGAAAAAAAGTTTTGACGCGTATCAGAGGAACACTTGTAAAACCGATGTGTACAGATTTACCTCTTTTCGGACTAAAACAGCTTGTTTCGTTGTATTAAGCACGAATACATGCTTTTCGCGCAGTTATAAGAGAAAAAGTTTTGGCGCGTGTCACAGGGACACTTGTAAAACCGATGTGTTCAGATTTAGCTCGTTTCGGTCTAAAACAACTTGTTTCGTTGTATCAAGCACGAATACATGCTTTTCGCGCAGTTATAAGAGAAAAAAGTTTTGACGCGTATCAGAGGAATACTGTAAAACCGATGTGTTGCGATTTATCTCGTTTCGGTCTAAAACAGCTTGTTTCGCTGTATTAAGCAAGAATACATGCTTTTCGCGCAGTTATAAGAGAAAAAGTTTTGACGCCTGTCACAGGGACACTTGTAAAACCGATGTGTTCAAATTTAGCTCGTTTCGGTCTAAAACAGCTTGTTTCCTTGTATTAAGCAAGAATACATGCTTTTCGCGCAGTTATAAGTGAAAAAGTTTTGACGCGTGTCACAGGGACACTTGTAAAACCGATGTGTTCAGATTTAGCTCGTTTCGGTCTAAAACAGCTTGTTTCGTTGTATTAAGCACGAATACATGCTTTTCGCGCAGTTATAAGAGAAAGAGTTTAGACGTGTATCAGAGGAACACTTGGAAAACCGATGTGTTGTGATTTAGCTCGTTTCGGTCTAAAACAGCTTGTTTCGCTGTATTAAGCAGGAATACATGCTTTTCGCGCAGTTATAAGAGAAAATGTTTTAAAGGCGTGTCACAGGGACACTTGTAAAACCGATGTGTTGTGATTTAGCTCGTTTCGGTCTAAAACAGCTTGTTTCGGTGTATTAAGCAAGAATACATGCTTTTCGCGCAGTTATCAGAGAAAAAGTTTTGACGCGTATCAGAGGAACACTTGTAAAACCAATGTGTTCAGATTTACCTCGTTTCGGTCTAAAACAGCTTGTTTCGTTGAACTAAGCACGAATACATGCTTTTCGCGCAGTTATAAAAGAAAAAAGTTTTGACGCGTATCAGAAGAACACTTGTAAAGCCGATGTGTTGTGATTTAGCTCTTTTCGGTCTAAAACAGCATGTTTCGCTGTATTAAGCAGGAATACATGCTTTTCGCGCAGTTATAAGAGAAAAAGTTTTGACGCGTGTCACAGGGACACTTGTAAAACAGATGTGTTCAGATTTACCTCGTTTTGGTCTAAAACAGCTTGTTTCGTTGAACTAAGCACGAATACATGCTTTTCGCGCAGTTATAAGAGAAAAAGTTTTGACGCGTATCAGAGGAACACTTGTAAAACCGATGTGTTGTGATTTAGCTCGTTTCGGTCTAAAACAGCTTGTTTCGCTGTATTAAGCAAGAATACATGCTTTTCGCGCAGTTATAAGAGAAAAAGTTTTGACGCGTGTCACAGGGACACTTGTAAAACCGATGTGTTCAGATTTAGCTCGTTTCGGTCTAAAACAACTTGTTTCGTTGTATCAAGCACGAATACATGCTTTTCGCGCAGTTATAAGAGAAAAAAGTTTTGACTCGTATCAGAGGAATACTGTAAAACCGATGTTTTGTGGTTGAGCTCGTTTTGGTCTAAAACAGCTTGTTGCGCTGTATTAAGCAAGAATACATGCTTTTCGCGCAGTTATAAGAGAAAAAGTTTTGACGCGTGTCACAGGGACACTTGTAAAACCGATGTGTTCAGATTTAGCTCGTTTCGGTCTAAAACAGCTTGTTTCGTCGTATTAAGCACGAATACATGCTTTCCGCGCAGTTATAAGAGAAAAAGTTTAGACGCGTATCAGAGGAACACTTGTAAAACCGATGTGTTGTGATTTAGCTCGTTTCGGTCTAAAACAGCTTGTTTTGTTGTATTAAGCAAGAATACATGCTTTTCGCGCAGTTATAAGAGAAAAAGTTTAGACGCGTATCAGAGGAACACTTGTAAAACCGATGTGTTGTGATTTAGCTCGTTTCGGTCTAAAACAGCTTGTTTCGTTGTATTAAGCAAGAATACATGCTTTTCGCGCAGTTATCAGGGAAAAATTTTTAAGCGTATCAGAGGAACACTTGTAAAACCAATGTGTTCAGATTTATCTCGTTTCGGTCTAAAACAGCTTGTTTCGTTGAACTAAGCACGAATACATGCTTTTCGCGCAGTTATAAGAGAAAAAGTTTTGACGCGTATCAGAGGAACACTTGTAAAACCGATGTGTTGTGATTTAGCTCGTTTCGGTCTAAAACAGCTTGTTTCGTTGTATTAAGCAAGAATACATGCTTTTCGCGCAGTTATAAGAAAAAAAGTTTTGACGCGTATCAGAGGAACACTTGTAAAACCGATGTGTACAGATTTACCTCTTTTCGGGCTAAAACAGCTTGTTTCGTTGTATTAAGCACGAATACATGCTTTTCGCGCAGTTATAAGAAAAAAAGTGTTGGCGCGTGTCACAGGGACACTTGTAAAACCGATGTGTTCAGATTTAGCTCGTTTCGGTCTAAAACAACTTGTTTCGTTGTATCAAGCACGAATACATGCTTTTCGCGCAGTTATAAGAGAAAAAAGTTTTGACGCGTATCAGAGGAATACTGTAAAACCGATGTGTTGCGATTTATCTCGTTTCGGTCTAAAACAGCTTGTTTCGCTGTATTAAGCAAGAATACATGCTTTTCGCGCAGTTATAAGAGAAAAAGTTTTGACGCCTGTCACAGGGACACTTGTAAAACCGATGTGTTCAAATTTAGCTCGTTTCGGTCTAAAACAGCTTGTTTCGTTGTATTAAGCACGAATACATGCTTTTCGCGCAGTTATAAGATAAAAAGATTAGACGCGTATCAGAGGAACACTTGTAAAACCGATGTGTTGTGATTTAGCTCGTTTCGGTCTAAAACAGCTTGTTTCCTTGTATTAAGCAAGAATACATGCTTTTCGCGCAGTTATAAGTGAAAAAGTTTTGACGCGTGTCACAGGGACACTTGTAAAACCGATGTGTTCAGATTTAGCTCGTTTCGGTCTAAAACAGCTTGTTTCGTTGTATTAAGCACGAATACATGCTTTTCGCGCAGTTATAAGAGAAAGAGTTTAGACGTGTATCAGAGGAACACTTGGAAAACCGATGTGTTGTGATTTAGCTCGTTTCGGTCTAAAACAGCTTGTTTCGTTGTATTAAGCAAGAATACATGCTTTTCGCGCAGTTATAAGAGAAAAAGATTTGACGCGTATCAGAGGAACACTTGTAAAGCCGATGTGTTGCGATTTATCTCGTTTCGGTCTAAAACAGCTTGTTTCGCTGTATTAAGCAGGAATACATGCTTTTCGCGCAGTTATAAGAGAAAAAGTTTTAAAGGCGTGTCACAGGGACACTTGTAAAACCGATGTGTTGTGATTTAGCTCGTTTCGGTCTAAAACAGCTTGTTTCGGTGTATTAAGCAAGAATACATGCTTTTCGCGCAGTTATCAGAGAAAAAGTTTTGACGCGTATCAGAGGAACACTTGTAAAACCAATGTGTTCAGATTTACCTCGTTTCGGTCTAAAACAGCTTGTTTCGTTGAACTAAGCACGAATACATGCTTTTCGCGCAGTTATAAGAGAAAAAAGTTTTGACGCGTATCAGAAGAACACTTGTAAAGCCGATGTGTTGTGATTTAGCTCTTTTCGGTCTAAAACAGCATGTTTCGCTGTATTAAGCAGGAATACATGCTTTTAGCGCAGTTATAAGAGAAAAAGTTTTAAAGGCCTGTCACAGGGACACTTGTAAAACCGATGTGTTGTGATTTAGCTCGTTTCGGTCTAAAACAGCTTGTTTCGTTGTTTTAAGCACGAATACAAGCTTTTCGCGCAGTTATAAGAGAAAAAGTTTCGACGAGGATCACGTGGATACTTGTAAAACTGATGCGTTCAGATACAGCTCGCTTCGGTCTAAAACAGCTTGTTTCGCTGTATTAAGCAAGAATACATGCTTTTCGCGCAGTTATAAGAGAAAAAGTTTTGACGCGTGTCACAGGGACACTTGTAAAACCGATGTGTTCAGATTTACCTCGTTTCGGTCTAAAACAGCTTGTTTCGTTGAACTAAGCACGAATACATGCTTTTCGCGCAGTTATAAGAGAAAACAGTTTTGACGCGTATCAGAGGAACACTTGTAATACCGATGTGTTGTGATTTAGCTCGTTTCGGTCTAAAACAGCTTGTTTCGCTGTATTAGGCAAGAATACATGCTTTTCTCGCAGTTATAATAGAAAAAGTTTTGACGCGTGTCACAGAGAGACTTGTAAAACCGATGTGTTGTGATTTAGCTCGTTTCGGTATAAAACAGCTTGTTTCGTTGTATTAAGCAAGAATACATGCTTTTCGCGCCGTTATAAAAGAAAAAGTTTTGACGCGTATCAGAGTAACACTTGTAAAACCGATGTGTTGTGATTTAGCTCGTTTCGGTTTAAAACAGCTTGTTTCGCTGTATTAAGCAAGAATACATGCTTTTCGCGCAGTTATAAGAGAAAAAGTTTTGACGCGTGTCACAGGGACACTTGTAAAACCGATGTGTTCAGATTTAGCTCGTTTCGGTCTAAAACAACTTGTTTCGTTGTATCAAGCACGAATACATGCTTTTCGCGCAGTTATAAGAGAAAAAAGGTTTGACGCGTATCAGAGGAATACTGTAAAACCGATGTGTTGTGATTTAGCTCGTTTTGGTCTAAAACAGCTTGTTTCGCTGTATTAAGCAAGAATACATGCTTTTCGCGCAGTTATAAGAGAAAACGTTTTGACGCGTGTCACAAGGACACTTGTAAAACCGATGTGTTCAGATTTAGCTCGTTTCGGTCTCAAACAGCTTGTTTCGTCGTATTAAGCACAAATACATGCTTTTCGCGCATTTATAAGAGAAAAAGTTCTGACGCGTGTCACAGGGACACTTGTAAAACAGATGTGTTCAGATTTACCTCGTTTCGGTCTAAAACAGCTTGTTTCGCTGTATTAAGCAAGAATACATGCTTTTCGCGCAGTTATAAGAGAAAAAGTTTTGACGCGTGTCACAGGGACACTTCTAAAACCGATGTGTTCAGATTTACCCCGTTTCGGTCTAAAACAGCTTGTTTCGTTAGACTAAGCACGAATACATGCTTTTCGCGCAGTTATAAGAGAAAAAAGTTTTGACGCGTATCAGAGGAACACTTGTAAAACCGATGTGTTGTGATTTAGCTCGTTTCGGTCTAAAACAGCTTGTTTCGTTGTATTAAGCAAGAATACATGCTTTTCGCGCAGTTATAAGAAAAAAAGTTTTGACGCGTATCAGAGGAACACTGGTAAAACCGATGTGTACAGATTTACATTTTTCGGAATAAAACAGCTTGTTTCGTTGTATTAAGCACGAATACATGCTTTTCGCGCAGTTATAAGAGAAAAAAGTTTTGACGCGTATCAGAGGAACACTTGTAAAACCGATGTGTTGTAATTTAGCTCGTTTCGGTTTAAAACAGCTTGTTTCGCTGTATTAAGCAAGAATACATGCTTTTCGCGCAGAGATAAGAGAAAAAGTTTTGACGTGTGTCACAGGGACACTTGTAAAACCGATGTGTTCAGATTTAGCTCGTTTCGGTCTCAAACAGCTTGTTTCGTCGTATTAAGCACAAATACATGCTTTTCGCGCAGTTATAAGAGAAAAAGTTTTGACGCGTATCAGAGGAACACTTGTAAAACCGATGTGTTGTGATTTAGCTCGTTTCGGTCTAAAACAGCTTGTTTCGCTGTATTAAGCAAGAATACATGCTTTTCGCGCAGTTATAAGAGAAAAAGTTTTGACGCGTGTCACAGGGACACTTGTAAAACCGATGTGTTCAGATTTAGCTCGTTTCGGTCTAAAACAGCTTGTTTCGTTGTATTAAGCACGAATACATGCTTTTCGCGCAGTTATAAGAGAAAGAGTTTAGACGTGTATCAGAGGAACACTTGGAAAACCGATGTGTTGTGATTTAGCTCGTTTCGGTCTAAAACAGCTTGTTTCGTTGTATTAAGCAAGAATACATGCTTTTCGCGCAGTTATAAGAGAAAAAGATTTGACGCGTATCAGAGGAACACTTGTAAAGCCGATGTGTTGCGATTTATCTCGTTTCGGTCTAAAACAGCTTGTTTCGCTGTATTAAGCAGGAATACATGCTTTTCGCGCAGTTATAAGAGAAAAAGTTTTAAAGGCGTGTCACAGGGACACTTGTAAAACCGATGTGTTGTGATTTAGCTCGTTTCGGTCTAAAACAGCTTGTTTCGGTGTATTAAGCAAGAATACATGCTTTTCGCGCAGTTATCAGAGAAAAAGTTTTGACGCGTATCAGAGGAACACTTGTAAAACCAATGTGTTCAGATTTACCTCGTTTCGGTCTAAAACAGCTTGTTTCGTTGAACTAAGCAAGAATACATGCTTTTCGCGCAGTTATAAGAGAAAAAAGTTTTGACGCGTATCAGAGGAACACTTGTAAAGCCGATGTGTTGTGATTTAGCTCTTTTCGGTCTAAAACAGCATGTTTCGCTGTATTAAGCAGGAATACATGCTTTTCGCGCAGTTATAAGAGAAAACGTTTTAAAGGCCTGTCACAGGGACACTTGTAAAACCGATGTGTTGTGATTTAGCTCGTTTCGGTCTAAAACAGCTTGTTTCGTTGTATTAAGCAAGAATACATGCTTTTCGCGCAGTTATAAGAAAAAAAGTTTTGACGCGTATCACGTGGATACTTGTAAAACCGATGCGTTCAGATACAGCTCGTTTCGGTCTAAAACAGCTTGTTTCGTTTTATTAAGCATGAATACATGCTTTTCGCGCAGTTAAAAGAGAAAAAGTTTTGACGCGTATCAGAGGAACACTTGTAAAACCGATGTGTTGTGATTTAACTCGTTTCGGTCTAAAACAACTTGTTTCGCTGTATTAAGCAAGAATACATGCTTTTCGCGCAGTTATAAGAGAAAAAGTTGTGACGCGTGTCACAGGGACACTTGTAAAACCGATGTGTTCAGATTTAGCTCGTTTCGGTCTAAAACAGCTTGTTTCGTTGTATTAAGCACGAATACATGCTTTTCGCGCAGGTATAAGAGAAAAAGTTTTAAAGGCATGTCACAGGGACACTTGTAAAACCGATGTGTTCAGATTTACCTCGTTTCGGTCTAAAACAGCTTGTTTCGTTGGAGTACGCAGGAATACATGCTTTTCGCGCAGTTATAAGAGAAAAAAAGTTTTGACGCGTATCAGAGGAACACTTGTAAAACCGATGTGTTGTGATTTAGCTCGTTTCGGTCTAAAACAGCTTGTTTCGCTGTATTAAGCAAGAATACGTGCTTTTCGTGCAGTTATAAGAGAAAAAGTTTTGACGCGTGTCACAGGGACACATGTAAAACCGATGTGTTCAGATATAGCTCGTTTTGGTATAAAACAGCTTGTTTCGTTGTTTTAAGCACGAATACAAGCTTTTCGCGCTGTTATAAGAGAAAAAGTTTCGACGAGGATCACGTGGATACTTGTAAAACTGATGCGTTCAGATACAGCTCGCTTCGGTCTAAAACAGCTTGTTTCGTTGTATCAAGCACGAATACATGCTTTTCGCGCAGTTATAAGAGAAAAAGTTTTAAAGGCGTGTCACAGGGACACTTGTAAAACCGATGTGTTGTGATTTAGCTCGTTTCGGTCTAAAACAGCTTGTTTCGGTGTATTAAGCAAGAATACATGCTTTTCGCGCAGTTATCAGAGAAAAAGTTTTGACGCGTATCAGAGGAACACTTGTAAAACCAATGTGTTCAGATTTACCTCGTTTCGGTCTAAAACAGCTTGTTTCGTTGAACTAAGCAAGAATACATGCTTTTCTCGCAGTTATAATAGAAAAAGTTTTGACGCGTATCAGAGTAACACTTGTAAAACCGATGTGTTGTGATTTAGCTCGTTTCGGTTTAAAACAGCTTGTTTCGCTGTATTAAGCAAGAATACATGCTTTTCGCGCAGTTATAAGAGAAAAAGTTTTGACGCGTGTCACAGGGACACTTGTAAAACCGATGTGTTCAGATTTAGCTCGTTACGGTCTAAAACAACTTGTTTCGTTGTATCAAGCACGAATACATGCTTTTCGCGCAGTTATAAGAGAAAAAAGGTTTGACGCGTATCAGAGGAATACTGTAAAACCGATGTGTTGTGATTTAGCTCGTTTTGGTCTAAAACAGCTTGTTTCGCTGTATTAAGCAAGAATACATGCTTTTCGCGCAGTTATAAGAGAAAACGTTTTGACGCGTGTCACAGGGACACTTGTAAAACCGATGTGTTCAGATTTAGCTCGTTTCGGTCTCAAACAGCTTGTTTCGTCGTATTAAGCACAAATACATGCTTTTCGCGCATTTATAAGAGAAAAAGTTTTGACGCGTGTCACAGGGACACTTGTAAAACAGATGTGTTCAGATTTACCTCGTTTCGGTCTAAAACAGCTTGTTTCGTTGAACTAAGCACGAATACATGCTTTTCGCGCAGTTATAAGAGAAAAAGTTTTGACGCGTATCAGAGGAAAACTTGTAAAACCGATGTGTTGTGATTTAGCTCGTTTCGGTCTAAAACAGCTTGTTTCGTTGTATTAAGCAAGAATACATGCTTTTCGCGCCGTTATAAGAGAAAAAGTTTTGACGCGTATCAGAGTAACACTTGTAAAACCGATGTGTTGTGATTTAGCTCGTTTCGGTTTAAAACAGCTTGTTTCGCTGTATTAAGCAAGAATACATGCTTTTCGCGCAGTTATAAGAGAAAAAGTTTTGACGCGTGTCACAGGGACACTTGTAAAACCGATGTGTTCAGATTTAGCTCGTTTCGGTCTAAAACAGCTTGTTTCGTTGTATCAAGCACGAATACATGCTTTTCGCGCAGTTATAAGAGAAAAAAGGTTTGACGCGTATCAGAGGAATACTGTAAAACCGATGTGTTGTGATTTAGCTCGTTTTGGTCTAAAACAGCTTGTTTCGCTGTATTAAGCAAGAATACGTGCTTTTCGCGCAGTTATAAGAGAAAAAGTTTTGACGCGTGTCACAGGGACACTTGTAAAACCGATGTGTTGTGATTTAGCTCGTTTCGGTCTAAAACAGCTTGTTTCGTTGTATTAAGCAAGAATACATGCTTTTCGCGCAGTTATAAGAGAAAAAGTTTTGACGCGTGTCACAGGGACACTTGTAAAACCGATGTGTTGTGATTTAGCTCGTTTCGGTCTAAAACAGCTTGTTTCGCTGTATTAAGCAAGAATACATGCTTTTCGCGCAGTTATAAGAGAAAAAGTTTTGACGCGTGTCACAGGGACACTTGTAAAACCGATGTGTTCAGATTTAGCTCGTTTCGGTCTAAAACAGCTTGTTTCGTCGTATTAAGCACGAATACATGCTTTTCGCGCAGTTATAAGAGAAAAAGTTTAGACGCGTATCAGAGGAACACTTGTAAAACCGATGTGTTGTGATTTAGCTCGTTTCGGTCTAAAACAGCTTGTTTCGTTGTATTAAGCAAGAATACATGCTTTTCGCGCAGTTATAAGAGAAAAAGTTTTGACGCCTATCAGAGGAACACTTGTAAAACCGATGTGTTGTGATTTAGCTCGTTTCGGTCTAAAACAGCTTGTTTCGCTGTATTAAGCAAGAATTCATGCTTTTCGCGCAGTTATAAGAGAAAAAGTTTTGACGCGTGTCACAGGGACACTTGTAAAACCGATGTGTTCAGATTTAGCTCGTTTCGGTCTAAAACAGCTTGTTTCGTTGTATTAAGCACGAATACATGCTTTTCGCGCAGTTATAAGAGAAAGAGTTTAGACGTGTATAGGAGGAACACTTGGAAAACCGATGTGTTGTGATTTAGCTCGTTTCGGTCTAAAACAGCATGTTTCGCTGTATTAAGCAGGAATACATGCTTTTCGCGCAGTTATAAGAGAAAAAGTTTTAAAGGCCTGTCACAGGGACACTTGTAAAACGATGTGTTCAGATTTACCCCGTTTCGGTCTAAAACAGCTTGTTTCGTTAGACTAAGCACGAATACATGCTTTTCGCGCAGTTATAAGAGAAAAAAGTTTTGACGCGTATCAGAGGAACACTTGTAAAACCGATGTGTTGTGATTTAGCTCGTTTCCGTCTAAAACAACTTGTTTCGCTGTATTAAGCAAGAATACATGCTTTTCGCGCAGTTATAAGAGAAAAAGTTTTGACGTGTGTCACAGGGACACTTGTAAAACCGATGTGTTCAGATTTAGCTCGTTTCGGTCTCAAACAGCTTGTTTCGTCGTATTAAGCACAAATACATGCTTTTCGCGCATTTATAAGAGAAAAAGTTTTAGACGCGTATCAGAGGAACACTTGTAAACCGATGTGTTGTGATTTAGCTCGTTTCGGTCTAAAACAGCTTGTTTCGTTGTATTAAGCAAGAATACATGCTTTTCGCGCAGTTATAAGAGAAAAAGTTTTGACGCGTGTCACAGGGACACTTGTAAAACAGATGTGTTCAGATTTAACTCGTTTTGGTCTAAAACAGCTTGTTTCGTTGAACTAAGCACGAATACATGCTTTTCGCGCAGTTATAAGAGAAAAAGTTTTGACGCGTATCAGAGGAACACTTGTAAAACCGATGTGTTCAAATTTAGCTCGTTTCAGTCTAAAACAGCTTGTTTCGTTGTATTAAGCACGAATACATGCTTTTCGCGCAGTTATAAGATAAAAAGATTAGACGCGTATCAGAGGAACACTTGTAAAACCGATGTGTTGTGATTTAGCTCGTTTCGGTCTAAAACAGCTTGTTTCCTTGTATTAAGCAAGAATACATGCTTTTCGCGCAGTTATCAGAGAAGTTTTGAAGCGTATCAGAGGAACACTTGTAAAACCAATGTGTTCAGATTTACCTCGTTTCGGTCTAAAACAGCTTGTTTCGTTGAACTAAGCACGAATACATGCTTTTCGCGCAGTTATAAGAGAAAAAAGTTTTGACGCGTATCAGAGGAACACTTGTAAAGCCGATGTGTTGTGATTTAGCTCTTTTCGGTCTAAAACAACTTGTTTCGCTGTATAAGCAGGAATACATGCTTTTCGCGCAGTTATAAGAAAAAGTTTTAAAGGCCTGTCACAGGGACACTTGTAAAATAGATGTGTTCAGATTTACCCCGTTCGGTCTAAAACAGCTTGTTTCGTTAGACTAAGCACGAATACATGCTTTTCGCGCAGTTATAAGAGAAAAAAAGTTTTGACGCGTATCAGAGGAACACTTGTAAAACCGATGTGTTGTGATTTAGCTCGTTTCGGTCTAAAAACAGCTTGTTTCGTTGTATTAAGCAAGAATACATGCTTTTCGCGCAGTTATAAGAAAAAAAGTTTTGACGCGTATCAGAGGAACACTTGTAAAACCGATGTGTACAGATTTACCTTTTTTCGGACTAAAACAGCTTGTTTCGTTGTATTAAGCACGAATACATGCTTTTCGCGCAGTTATAAGAGAAAAAGTTTTGACGCGTATTAGAGGAACACTTGTAAAACCGATGTGTTGTGATTTAGCTCGTTTCGGTCTAAAACAGCTTGTTTCGCTGTATTAAGCAAGAATACATGCTTTTCGCGCAGTTATAAGAGAAAAAGTTTTGACGTGTGTCACAGGGACACTTGTAAAACCGATGTGTTCAGATTTAGCTCGTTTCGGTCTCAAACAGCTTGTTTCCGTCGTATTAAGCACAAATACATGCTTTTCGCGCAGTTATAAGAGAAAAAGTTTAGACGCGTATCAGAGGAACACTTGTAAAACCGATGTGTTGTGTTTAGCTCGTTTCGGTGTAAAACAGCTTGTTTCGCTGTATTAAGCAAGAATACATGCTTTTCGCGCAGTTATAAGAGAAAAAGTTTTGACGCGTGTCACAGGGACACTTGTAAAACCGATGTGTTCAGATTTAGCTCGTTTCGGTCTAAAACAGCTTGTTTCGTCGTATTAAGCACGAATACATGCTTTTCGCGCAGTTATAAGAGAAAAAGGTTTAGACGCGTATCAGAGGAACACTTGTAAAACCGATGTGTTGTGATTTAGCTCGTTTCGTCTAAAACAGCTTGTTTCGTTGTATTAAGCAAGAATACATGCTTTTCGCGCAGTTATAAGAAAAAAAGTTTTGACGCGTATCAGAGGAACACTTGTAAAACGATGTGTACAGATTTACCTTTTTTCGGACTAAACAGCTTGTTTCGTTGTATTAAGCACGAATACATGCTTTTCGCGCAGTTATAAGAGAAAAAAGTTTTGACGCGTATTAGAGGAACACTTGTAAAACCGATGTGTTGTGATTTAGCTCGTTTCGGTCTAAAACAGCTTGTTTCGCTGTATTAAGCAAGAATACATGCTTTTCGCGCAGTTATAAGAAAAAAAGTTTGACGCGTATCAGAGGAACACTTGTAAAACCGATGTGTACAGATTTACCTTTTTTCGGACTAAAACAGCTTGTTTCGTTGTATTAAGCACGAATACATGCTTTTCGCGCAGTTATAAGAGAAAAAAGTTTTGACGCGTATTAGAGGAACACTTGTAAAACCGATGTGTGTGATTTAGCTCGTTTCGGTCTAAAACAGCTTGTTTCGCTGTATTAAGCAAGAATACATGCTTTTCGCGCAGTTATAAGAGAAAAAGTTTTGACGCGTGTCACAGGGACACTTGTAAAACCGATGTGTTCAGATTTAGCTCGTTTCGGTCTAAAACAGCTTGTTTCGTCGTATTAAGCACGAATACATGCTTTTCGCGCAGTTATAAGAGAAAAGTTTAGACGCGTATCAGAGGAACACTTGTAAAACCGATGTGTTGTGATTTAGCTCGTTTCGGTCTAAAACAGCTTGTTTCGTTGTATTAAGCAAGAATACATGCTTTTCGCGCAGTTTATAAGAGAAAAAGTTTTGACGCGTATCAGAGGAACACTTGTAAAACCGATGTGTTGTGATTTAGCTCGTTTCGGTCTAAAACAGCTTGTTTCGCTGTATTAAGCAAGAATTCATGCTTTTCGCGCAGTTATAAGAGAAAAAGTTTTGACGCGTGTCACAGGGACACTTGTAAAACCGATGTGTTCAGATTTAGCTCGTTTCGGCCTAAAACAGCTTGTTTCGTTGTATTAGGCACGAATACATGCTTTTCGCGCAGTTATAAGAGAAAGAGTTTAGACGTGTATAGGAGGAACACTTGGAAAACCGATGTGTTGTGATTTAGCTCGTTTCGGTCCTAAAACAGCTTGTTTCGTTGTATTAAGCAAGAATACATGCTTTTCGCGCAGTTATAAGAGAAAAAGATTTGACGCGTATCAGAGGAAACACTTGTAAAGCCGATGTGTTGCGATTTATCTCGTTTCGGTCTAAACACAGCTTGTTTCGCTGTATTAAGCAGGAATACATGCTTTTCGCGCAGTTATAAAGAGAAAAAGTTTTAAAGGCGTGTCACAGGGACACTTGTAAAACCGATGTGTTGTGATTTAGCTCGTTTCGGTCTAAAACAGCTTGTTTCGGTGTATTAAGCAAGAATACATGCTTTTCGCGCAGTTATCAGAGAAAAAGTTTTGACGCGTATCAGAGGAACACTTGTAAAACCAATGTGTTCAGATTTACCTCGTTTCGGTCTAAAACAGCTTGTTTCGTTGAACTAAGCACGAATACATGCTTTTCGCGCAGTTATAAGAGAAAAAAGTTTTGACGCGTATCAGAGGAACACTTGTAAAGCCGATGTGTTGTGATTTAGCTTTTTTCGGTCTAAAACAGCATGTTTCGCTGTATTAAACAGGAATACATGCTTTTCGCGCAGTTATAAGAGAAAAAGTTTTAAGGCCTGTCACTGGGACAGTTGTAAAACCGATGTGTTCAGATTTACCCCGTTTCGATCTAAAACAGCTTGTTTCGTTAGGACTAAGCACACGAATACATGCTTTTCGCGCAGTTATAAGAGAAAAAGTTTTGACGCGTATCAGAGGAACACTTGTAAAACCGATGTGTTGTGATTTAGCTCGTTTCGGTCTAAAACAGCTTGTTTCGTAGTATTAAGCAAGAATACATGCTTTTCGCGCAGTTATAAGAAAAAAAGTTTTGACGCGTATCAGAGGAACACTTGTAAAACCGCTGTGTACAGATTTACCTCTTTTCCGGACTAAAACAGCTTGTTTCGTTGAATTAAGCACGAATACATGCTTTTCGCGCAGTTATAAGAGAAAAAAGTTGACGCGTATCAGAGGAACACTTGTAAAACCGATGTGTTGTGATTTAGCTCGTTTCGGTCTAAAACAGCTTGTTTCGTTGTATTAAGCAAGAATACATGCTTTTCCCGCAGTTATAAGAGAAAAAGTTTTGACGAGTATCACGTGGATACTTGTAAAACCGATGCGTTCAGATACAGCTCGTTTCGGTCTAAAACAGCTTGTTTCGTTTTATTAAGCATGAATACATGCTTTTCGCGCAGTTATAAGAGAAAAAGTTTTGACGCGTATCAGAGGAACACTTGTAAAACCGATGTGTTGTGATTTAACTCGTTTCGGTCTAAAACAACTTGTTTCGCTGTATTAAGCAAGAATACATGCTTTTCGCGCAGTTATAAGAGAAAAAGTTGTGACGCGTGTCACAGGGACACTTGTAAAACCGATGTGTTCAGATTTAGCTCGTTTCGGGCTAAAACAGCTTGTTTCGTTGTATTAAGCACGAATACATGCTTTTCGCGCAGGAATAAGAGAAAAAGTTTTAAAGGCATGTCACAGGGACACTTGTAAAACCGATGTGTTCAGATTTACCTCGTTTCGGTCTAAAACAGCTTGTTTCGTTGGAGTAAGCAGGAATACATGCTTTTCGCGCAGTTATAAGAGAAAAAAAGTTTTGACGCGTATCAGAGGAACACTTGTAAAACCGATGTGTTGTGATTTAGCTCGTTTCGGTCTAAAACAGCTTGTTTCGCTGTATTAAGCAAGAATACGTGCTTTTCGCGCAGTTATAAGAGAAAAAGTTTTGACGCGTGTCACAAGGACACGTGTAAAACCGATGTGTTCAGATATAGCTCGTTTTGGTATAAAACAGCTTCTTCGTTGTTTTAAGCACGAATACAAGCTTTTCGCGCAGTTATAAGAGAAAAAGTTTCGACGAGTATCACGTGGATAACTTGTAAAACCGATGCGTTCAGATACAGCTCGTTTCAGTCTAAAACAGCTTGTTTCGCTGTATTAAGCAAGAATACATGCTTTTCGCGCAGTTATAAGAGAAAAAGTTTTGACGCGTGTCACAGGGACACTTGTAAAACCGATGTGTTCAGATTTAGCTCGTTTCGGTCTAAAACAACTTGTTTCGTTGTATCAAGCACGAATACATGCTTTTCGCGCAGTTATAAGAGAAAAAAGTTTTGACGCGTATCAGAGGAATACTGTAAAACCGATGTTTTGTGGTTGAGCTCGTTTTGGTCTAAAACAGCTTGTTTCGCTGTATTAAGCAAGAATACATGCTTTTCGCGCAGTTATAAGAGAAAAAGTTTTGAGGCGTGTCACAGGGACACTTGTAAAACCGAAGTGCTCAGATTTAGCTCGTTTCGGTCTAAAACAGCTTGTTTCGTCGTATTAAGCACGAATACATGCTTTCCGCGCAGTTATAAGAAAAAAAGTTTAGACGCGTATCAGAGGAAACACTTGTAAAACCGATGTGTTGTGATTTAGCTCGTTTCGGTCTAAAACAGCTTGTTTTCGCTGTATTAAGCAAGAATACATGCTTTTCTCGCAGTTATAATAGAAAAAGTTTTGACGCGTGTCACAGGGAGACTTGTAAAACCGATGTGTTGTGATTTAGCTCGTTTCGGTCTAAAACAGCTTGTTTCGTTGTATTAAGCAAGAATACATGCTTTTCGCGCAGTTATAAGAGAAAAAGTTTTGACGCGTGTCACAGGGACACTTGTAAAACCGATGTGTTCAGATTTAGCTCGTTTCGGTCTAAAACAACTTGTTTCGTTGTATCAAGCACGAATACATGCTTTTCGCGCAGTTATAAGAGAAAAAAGGTTTGACGCGTATCAGAGGATTACTGTAAAACCGATGTGTTGTGATTAAGCTCGTTTTGGTCTAAAACAGCTTGTTTCGCTGTATTAAGCAAGAATACATGCTTTTCGCGCAGTTATAAGAGAAAAAGTTTTGACGCGTGTCACAGGGACACTTGTAAAACAGATGTGTTCAGATTTACCTCGTTTTGGTCTAAAACAGCTTGTTTCGTTGAACTAAGCACGAATACATGCTTTTCGCGCAGTTATAAGAGAAAAAGTTTTGACGCGTATCAGAGGAACACTTGTAAAACCGATGTGTTGTGATTTAGCTCGTTTCGGTCTAAAACAGCTTGTTTCGCTGTATTAAGCAAGAATACATGCTTTTCGCGCAGTTATAAGAGAAAAAGTTTTGACGCGTGTCACAGGGACACTTGTAAAACCGATGTGTTCAGATTTAGCTCGTTTCGGTCTAAAACAACTTGTTTCGTTGTATCAAGCACGAATACATGCTTTTCGCGCAGTTATAAGAGAAAAAAGTTTTGACTCGTATCAGAGGAATACTGTAAAACCGATGTTTTGTGGTTGAGCTCGTTTTGGTCTAAAACAGCTTGTTTCGCTGTATTAAGCAAGAATACATGCTTTTCGCGCAGTTATAAGAGAAAAAGTTTTGACGCGTGTCACAGGGACACTTGTAAAACCGATGTGTTCAGATTTAGCTCGTTTCGGTCTAAAACAGCTTGTTTCGTCGTATTAAGCACGAATACATGCTTTCCGCGCAGTTATAAGAGAAAAAGTTTAGACGCGTATCAGAGGAACACTTGTAAAACCGATGTGTTGTGATTTAGCTCGTTTCGGTCTAAAACAGCTTGTTTCGTTGTATTAAGCAAGAATACATGCTTTTCGCGCAGTTATAAGAGAAAAAGTTTAGACGCGTATCAGAGGAACACTTGTAAAACCGATGTGTTGTGATTTAGCTCGTTTCGGTCTAAAACAGCTTGTTTCGTTGTATTAAGCAAGAATACATGCTTTTCGCGCAGTTATCAGGGAAAAATTTTTAAGCGTATCAGAGGAACACTTGTAAAACCAATGTGTTCAGATTTATCTCGTTTCGGTCTAAAACAGCTTGTTTCGTTGAACTAAGCACGAATACATGCTTTTCGCGCAGTTATAAGAGAAAAAGTTTTGACGCGTATCAGAGGAACACTTGTAAAACCGATGTGTTGTGATTTAGCTCGTTTCGGTCTAAAACAGCTTGTTTCGTTGTATTAAGCAAGAATACATGCTTTTCGCGCAGTTATAAGAAAAAAAGTTTTGACGCGTATCAGAGGAACACTTGTAAAACCGATGTGTACAGATTTACCTCTTTCGGACTAAAACAGCTTGTTTCGTTGTATTAAGCACGAATACATGCTTTTCGCGCAGTTATAAGAGAAAAAGTTTTTTGGCGCGTGTCACAGGGACACTTGTAAAACCGATGTGTTCAGATTTAGCTCGTTTCGGTCTAAAACAACTTGTTTCGTTGTATCAAGCACGAATACATGCTTTTCGCGCAGTTATAAGAGAAAAAAGTTTTGACGCGTATCAGAGGAATACTGTAAAACCGATGTGTTGCGATTTATCTCGTTCGGTCTAAAACAGCTTGTTTCGCTGTATTAAGCAAGAATACATGCTTTTCGCGCAGTTATAAGAGAAAAAGTTTTGACGCCAGTCACAGGGACACTTGTAAAACCGATGTGTTCAAATTTAGCTCGTTTCGGTCTAAAACAGCTTGTTTCCTTGTATTAAGCAAGAATACATGCTTTTCGCGCAGTTATAAGTGAAAAAGTTTTGACGCGTGTCACAGGGACACTTGTAAAACCGATGTGTTCAGATTTAGCTCGTTTCGGTCTAAAACAGCTTGTTTCGTTGTATTAAGCAAGAATACATGCTTTTCGCGCAGTTATAAGAGAAAAAGATTTTGACGCGTATCAGAGGAACACTTGTAAAGCCGATGTGTTGCGATTTATCTCGTTTCGGTCTAAAACAGCTTGTTTCGCTGTATTAAGCAGGAATACATGCTTTTCGCGCAGTTATAAGAGAAAAAGTTTTAAAGGCGTGTCACAGGGACACTTGTAAAACCGATGTGTTGTGATTTAGCTCGTTTCGGTCTAAAACAGCTTGTTTCGGTGTATTAAGCAAGAATACATGCTTTTCGCGCAGTTATCAGAGAAAAAGTTTTGACGCGTATCAGAGGAACACTTGTAAAACCAATGTGTTTCGATTTACCTCGTTTCGGTCTAAAACAGCTTGTTTCGTTGAACTAAGCACGAATACATGCTTTTCGCGCAGTTATAAGAGAAAAAAGTTTTGACGCGTATCAGAAGAACACTTGTAAAGCCGATGTGTTGTGATTTAGCTCTTTTCGGTCTAAAACAGCATGTTTCGCTGTATTAAGCAGGAATACATGCTTTTCGCGCAGTTATAAGAGAAAAAGTTTTGACGCGTGTCACAGGGACACTTGTAAAACAGATGTGTTCAGATTTACCTCGTTTTGGTCTAAAACAGCTTGTTTCGTTGAACTAAGCACGAATACATGCTTTTCGCGCAGTTATAAGAGAAAAAGTTTTGACGCGTATCAGAGGAACACTTGTAAAACCGATGTGTTGTGATTTAGCTCGTTTCGGTCTAAAACAGCTTGTTTTCGCTGTATTAAGCAAGAATACATGCTTTTCGCGCAGTTATAAGAGAAAAAGTTTTGACACGTGTCACAGGGGACACTTGTAAAACCGATGTGTTCAGATTTAGCTCGTTTCGGTCTAAAACAACTTGTTTCGTTGTATCAAGCACGAATACATGCTTTTCGCGCAGTTATAAGAGAAAAAAGTTTTGACTCGTATCAGAGGAATACTGTAAAACCGATGTTTTGTGGTTGAGCTCGTTTTGGTCTAAAACAGCTTGTTTCGCTGTATTAAGCAAGAATACATGCTTTTCCGCGCAGTTATAAGAGAAAAAGTTTTGACGCGTGTCACAGGGACACTTGTAAAACCGATGTGTTCAGATTTAGCTCGTTTCGGTCTAAAACAGCTTGTTTCGTCGTATTAAGCACGAATACATGCTTTCCGCGCAGTTATAAGAGAAAAAGTTTAGACGCGTATCAGAGGAACACTTGTAAAACCGATGTGTTGTGATTTAGCTCGTTTCGGTCTAAAACAGCTTGTTTCGTTGTATTAAGCAAGAATACATGCTTTTCGCGCAGTTATAAGAGAAAAAGTTTAGACGCGTATCAGAGGAACACTTGTAAAACCGATGTGTTGTGATTTAGCTCGTTTCGGTCTAAAACAGCTTGTTTCGTTGTATTAAGCAAGAATACATGCTTTTCGCGCAGTTATCAGGGAAAAATTTTTAAGCGTATCAGAGGAACACTTGTAAAACCAATGTGTTCAGATTTATCTCGTTTCGGTCTAAAACAGCTTGTTTCGTTGAACTAAGCACGAATACATGCTTTTCGCGCAGTTATAAGAGAAAAAGTTTTGACGCGTATCAGAGGAACACTTGTAAAACCGATGTGTTGTGATTTAGCTCGTTTCGGTCTAAAACAGCTTGTTTCGTTGTATTAAGCAAGAATACATGCTTTTCGCGCAGTTATAAGAAAAAAGTTTTGACGCGTATCAGAGGAACACTTGTAAAACCGATGTGTACAGATTTACCTCTTTTCGGACTAAAACAGCTTGTTTCGTTGTATTAAGCACGAATACATGCTTTTCGCGCAGTTATAAGAAAAAAGTTTTGGCGCGTGTCACAGGGACACTTGTAAAACCGATGTGTTCAGATTTAGCTCGTTTCGGTCTAAAACAACTTGTTTCGTTGTATCAAGCACGAATACATGCTTTTCGCCGCAGTTATAGAGAAAAAAGTTTTGACGCGTATCAGAGGAATACTGTAAAAACCGAATGTGTTGCGATTTATCTCGTTTCGGTCTAAAACAGCTTGTTTCGCTGTATTAAGCAAGAATACATGCTTTCCGCGCAGTTATAAGAGAAAAAGTTTTGACGCCTGTCACAGGGACACTTGTAAAACCGATGTGTTCAAATTTAGCTCGTTTCGGTCTAAAACAGCTTGTTTCGTTGTATTAAGCACGAATACATGCTTTTCGCGCAGTTATAAGATAAAAAGATTAGACGCGTATCAGAGGAACACTTGTAAAACCGATGTGTTGTGATTTAGCTCGTTTCGGTCTAAAACAGCTTGTTTCCTTGTATTAAGCAAGAATACATGCTTTTCGCGCAGTTATAAGTGAAAAAGTTTTGACGCGTGTCACAGGGACACTTGTAAAACCGATGTGTTCAGATTTAGCTCGTTTCGGTCTAAAACAGCTTGTTTCGTTGTATTAAGCACGAATACATGCTTTTCGCGCAGTTATAAGAGAAAGAGTTTAGACGTGTATCAGAGGAACACTTGGAAAACCGATGTGTTGTGATTTAGCTCGTTTCGGTCTAAAACAGCTTGTTTCGTTGTATTAAGCAAGAATACATGCTTTCGCGCAGTTATAAGAGAAAAAGATTTGACGCGTATCAGAGGAACACTTGTAAAGCCGATGTGTTGCGATTTATCTCGTTTCGGTCTAAAACAGCTTGTTTCGCTGTATTAAGCAGGAATACATGCTTTTCGCGCAGTTATAAGAGAAAAAGTTTTAAAGCGCGTGTCACAGGGACACTTGTAAAACCGATGTGTTGTGATTTAGCTCGTTTCGGTCTAAAACAGCTTGTTTCGGTGTATTAAGCAAGAATACATGCTTTTCGCGCAGTTATCAGAGAAAAAGTTTTGGACGCGTATCAGAGGAACACTTGTAAAACCAATGTGTTCAGATTTACCTCGTTTCGGTCTAAAACAGCTTGTTTCGTTGAACTAAGCACGAATACATGCTTTTCGCGCAGTTATAAGAGAAAAAAGTTTTGACGCGTATCAGAAGAACACTTGTAAAGCCGATGTGTTGTGATTTAGCTCTTTTCGGTCTAAAACAGCATGTTTCGCTGTATTAAGCAGGAATACATGCTTTTAGCGCAGTTATAAGAGAAAAAGTTTTAAAGGCCTGTCACAGGGGACACTTGTAAAACCGATGTGTTGTGATTTAGCTCGTTTCGGTCTAAAACAGCTTGTTTCGTTGTTTTAAGCACGAATACAAGCTTTTCGCGCAGTTATAAGAGAAAAAGTTTCGACGAGGATCACGTGGATACTTGTAAAACTGATGCGTTCAGATACAACAGCTCGCTTCGGTCTAAAACAGCTTGTTTCGCTGTATTAAGCAAGATACATGCTTTTCGCGCAGTTATAAGAGAAAAAGTTTTGACGCGTGTCACAGGGGACACTTGTAAAACCGATGTGTTCAGATTTACCTCGTTTCGGTCTAAAACAGCTTGTTTCGGTTGAACTAAGCACGAATACATGCTTTTCGCGCAGTTATAAGAGAAAACAGTTTTGACGCGTATCAGAGGAACACTTGTAATACCGATGTGTTGTGATTTAGCTCGTTTCGGTCTAAAACAGCTTGTTTCGCTGTATTAGGCAAGAATACATGCTTTTCTCGCAGTTATAATAGAAAAAGTTTTGACGCGTGTCACAGAGAGACTTGTAAAACCGATGTGTTGTGATTTAGCTTGTTTCGGTATAAAACAGCTTGTTTCGTTGTATTAAGCAAGAATACATGCTTTTCGCGCCGTTATAAAAGAAAAAGTTTTGACGCGTATCAGAGTAACACTTGTAAAACCGATGTGTTGTGATTTAGCTCGTTTCGGTTTAAAACAGCTTGTTTCGCTGTATTAAGCAAGAATACATGCTTTTCGCGCAGTTATAAGAGAAAAAGTTTTGACGCGTGTCACAGGGACACTTGTAAAACCGATGTGTTCAGATTTAGCTCGTTTCGGTCTAAAACAACTTGTTTCGTTGTATCAAGCACGAATACATGCTTTTCGCGCAGTTATAAGAGAAAAAAGGTTTGACGCGTATCAGAGGAATACTGTAAAACCGATGTGTTGTGATTTAGCTCGTTTTGGTCTAAAACAGCTTGTTTCGCTGTATTAAGCAAGAATACATGCTTTTCGCGCAGTTATAAGAGAAAACGTTTTGACGCGTGTCACAAGGACACTTGTAAAACCGATGTGTTCAGATTTAGCTCGTTTCGGTCTCAAACAGCTTGTTTCGTCGTATTAAGCACAAATACATGCTTTTCGCGCATTTATAAGAGAAAAAGTTCTGACGCGTGTCACAGGGACACTTGTAAAACAGATGTGTTCAGATTTAACCTCGTTTCGGTCTAAAACAGCTTGTTTCGCTGTATTAAGCAAGAATACATGCTTTTCGCGCAGTTATAAGAGAAAAAGTTTTGACGCGTGTCACAGGGACACTTGTAAAACCGATGTGTTCAGATTTACCCCGTTTCGGTCTAAAACAGCTTGTTTCGTTAGACTAAGCACGAATACATGCTTTTCGCGCAGTTATAAGAGAAAAAAGTTTTGACGCGTATCAGAGGAACACTTGTAAAAACCGATGTGTTGTGATTTAGCTCGTTTCGGTCTAAAACAGCTTGTTTCGTTGTATTAAGCAAGAATACATGCTTTTCGCGCAGTTATAAGAAAAAAAGTTTTGACGCGTATCAGAGGAACACTGGTAAAACCGATGTGTACAGATTTACATTTTTTCGGAATAAAACAGCTTGTTTCGTTGTATTAAGCACGAATACATGCTTTTCGCGCAGTTATAAGAGAAAAAAGTTTTGACGCGTATCAGAGGAAACACTTGTAAACCGATGTGTTGTAATTTAGCTCGTTTCGGTTTAAAACAGCTTGTTTCGCTGTATTAAGCAAGAATACATGCTTTTCGCGCAGTTATAAGAGAAAAAGTTTTGACGTGTGTCACAGGGACACTTGTAAAACCGATGTGTTCAGATTTAGCTCGTTTCGGTCTCAAACAGCTTGTTTCGTCGTATTAAGCACAAATACATGCTTTTCGCGCAGTTATAAGAGAAAAAGTTTTGACGCGTATCAGAGGAACACTTGTAAAACGATGTGTTGTGATTTAGCTCGTTTCGGTCTAAAACAGCTTGTTTCGCTGTATTAAGCAAGAATACATGCTTTTCGCGCAGTTATAAGAGGAAAAAGTTTTGACGCGTGTCACAGGGACACTTGTAAAACCGATGTGTTCAGATTTAGCTCGTTTCGGTCTAAAACAGCTTGTTTCGTTGTATTAAGCACGAATACATGCTTTTCGCGCAGTTATAAGAGAAAGAGTTTAGACGTGTATCAGAGGAACACTTGGAAAACCGATGTGTTGTGATTTAGCTCGTTTCGTCTAAAACAGCTTGTTTCGTTGTATTAAGCAAGAATACATGCTTTTCGCGCAGTTATAAGAGAAAAAAGATTTGACGCGTATCAGAGGAACACTTGTAAAGCCGATGTGTTGCGATTTATCTCGTTTCGGTCTAAAACAGCTTGTTTCGCTGTATTAAGCAGGAATACATGCTTTTCGCGCAGTTATAAGAGAAAAAGTTTTAAAGGCGTGTCACAGGGACACTTGTAAAACCGATGTGTTGTGATTTAGCTCGTTTCGGTCTAAAACAGCTTGTTTCGGTGTATTAAGCAAGAATACATGCTTTTCGCGCAGTTATCAGAGAAAAAGTTTTGACGCGTATCAGAGGAACACTTGTAAAACCAATGTGTTCAGATTTACCTCGTTTCGGTCTAAAACAGCTTGTTTCGTTGAACTAAGCAAGAATACATGCTTTTCGCGCAGTTATAAGAGAAAAAAGTTTTGACGCGTATCAGAGGAACACTTGTAAAGCCGATGTGTTGTGATTTAGGCTCTTTTCGGTCTAAAACAGCATGTTTCGCTGTATTAAGCAGGAATACATGCTTTTTCGCGCAGTTATAAGAGAAAACGTTTTAAAGCCTGTCACAGGGACACTTGTAAAACCGATGTGTTGTGATTTAGCTCGTTTCGGTCTAAAACAGCTTGTTTCGTTGTATTAAGCAAGAATACATGCTTTTTCGCGCAGTTATAAGAAAAAAAGTTTTGACGCGTATCACGTGGATACTTGTAAAACCGATGCGTTCAGATACAGCTCGTTTCGGTCTAAAACAGCTTGTTTCGTTTTATTAAGCATGAATACATGCTTTTCGCGCAGTTAAAAGAGAAAAAGTTTTGACGCGTATCAGAGGAACACTTGTAAAACCGATGTGTTGTGATTTAACTCGTTTCGGTCTAAAACAACTTGTTCGCTGTATTAAGCAAGAATACATGCTTTTCGCGCAGTTATAAGAGAAAAAGTTGTGACGCGTGTCACAGGGACACTTGTAAAACCGATGTGTTCAGATTTAGCTCGTTTCGGTCTAAAACAGCTTGTTTCGTTGTATTAAGCACGAATACATGCTTTTCGCGCAGGTATAAGAGAAAAAGTTTTAAAGGCATGTCACAGGGACACTTGTAAAACCGATGTGTTCAGATTTACCTCGTTTCGGTCTAAACAGCTTGTTTCGTTGGAGTACGCAGGAATACATGCTTTTCGCGCAGTTATAAGAGAAAAAAAAGTTTTGACGCGTATCAGAGGAACACTTGTAAAACCGATGTGTTGTGATTTAGCTCGTTTCGTCTAAAACAGCTTGTTTCGCTGTATTAAGCAAGAATACGTGCTTTTCGTGCAGTTATAAGAGAAAAAGTTTTGACGCGTGTCACAGGGACACATGTAAAACCGATGTGTTCAGATATAGCTCGTTTTGGTATAAAACAGCTTGTTCTTCGTTGTTTTAAGCACGAATACAAGCTTTTCGCGCTGTTATAAGAGAAAAAGTTTCGACGAGGATCACGTGGATACTTGTAAAACTGATGCGTTCAGATACAGCCTCGCTTCGGTCTAAAACAGCTTGTTTCGTTGTATCAAGCACGAATACATGCTTTTCGCGCAGTTATAAGAGAAAAAGTTTTAAAGGCGTGTCACAGGGACACTTGTAAAACCGATGTGTTGTGATTTAGCTCGTTTCGGTCTAAAACAGCTTGTTTCGGTGTATTAAGCAAGAATACATGCTTTTCGCGCAGTTATCAGAGAAAAAGTTTTGACGCGTATCAGAGGAACACTTGTAAAACCAATGTGTTGTGATTTAGCTCGTTTCGGTTTAAAACAGCTTGTTTCGCTGTATTAAGCAAGAATACATGCTTTTCGCGCAGTTATAAGAGAAAAAGTTTTGACGCGTGTCACAGGGACACTTGTAAAACCGATGTGTTCAGATTTAGCTCGTTTCGGTCTAAAACAACTTGTTTCGTTGTATCAAGCACGAATACATGCTTTTCGCGCAGTTATAAGAGAAAAAAAGGTTTGACGCGTATCAGAGGAATACTGTAAAACCGATGTGTTGTGATTTAGCTCGTTTTGGTCTAAAACAGCTTGTTTCGCTGTATTAAGCAAGAATACATGCTTTTCGCGCAGTTATAAGAGAAAACGTTTTGACGCGTGTCACAGGGACACTTGTAAAACCGATGTGTTCAGATTTAGCTCGTTTTCGGTCTCAAACAGCTTGTTTCGTCGTATTAAGCACAAATACATGCTTTTCGCGCATTTATAAGAGAAAAAGTTTGACGCGTGTCACAGGGACACTTGTAAAACAGATGTGTTCAGATTTACCTCGTTTCGGTCTAAAACAGCTTGTTTCGTTGAACTAAGCACGAATACATGCTTTTCGCGCAGTTATAAGAGAAAAAGTTTTGACGCGTATCAGAGGGAAAACTTGTAAAAACCGATGTGTTGTGATTTAGCTCGTTTCGGTCTAAAACAGCTTGTTTCGTTGTATTAAGCAAGAATACGTGCTTTTCGCGCCGTTATAAGAGAAAAAGTTTTGACGCGTATCAGAGTAACACTTGTAAAACCGATGTGTTGTGATTTAGCTCGTTTCGGTTTAAAACAGCTTGTTTCGCTGTATTAAGCAAGAATACATGCTTTTCGCGCAGTTATAAGAGAAAAAGTTTTGACGCGTGTCACAGGGACACTTGTAAAACCGATGTGTTCAGATTTAGCTCGTTTCGGTCTAAAACAGCTTGTTTCGTTGTATCAAGCACGAATACATGCTTTTCGCGCAGTTATAAGAGAAAAAAGGTTTGACGCGTATCAGAGGAATACTGTAAAACCGATGTGTTGTGATTTAGCTCGTTTTGGTCTAAAACAGCTTGTTTCGCTGTATTAAGCAAGAAT